>NW_027523848.1:0-39828 GCF_052094955.1 Ictidomys tridecemlineatus | reverse complement strand
TGGTTGGAGATTGGGGTGGAGAAGAAATGTTTCAGAGTGCAGATGTTGGAAACTGGGGTGCAGAAGAACTGTTGCAGAGAGCAGAGTTTGGAGACTGGGGTGCAGAAGAACTGTTGCAGAGAGCAGAGTTTGGAGACTGAGGTGCAGAAAAAATGTTACAGAGAGCAAAATTTGGAGACAGGGGTACAGAATTACTGATACAGAAAGCAGAGGTTGGAGACTGGTGTGCAGAAGCACCATTACAGAGAGCAGAGTTTGGAGACTGAAGTTCAGAAGGACTGTTGCAGAGAGCAGAGATTAGAAAATGGGGTGCAGAAAGACTGTTAAAGAAAGAAGAGTTTGGAGACTAGGGTACAGTAGGACAGGTGCAGAATCCAGAGGTTGGAGACTGTGGTGGAAAAGGAATGTTACAGAGAGCAGAGTTTGAAAACTGGCATGCAGAAGGATCTTACAGAGAGCAGAGTTTGGAGACAGGGGTGCAGAATGGCTGTTGAGGAGAGGAGACGTTGGAGTCTGGGGGCTGAAGACGTGTTAAAGAGAGCAGAGTTTGGAGACTACGGTAAAGAATGTCTGTTAATGGCAGCAGAGTTTGAAGACTGGGGTGCAGAAGGATTGTTATAGAGAACAGAGTTAGGATACTGGGTGGCAAAAGGATCTTACAGAGAGCAGAGTTTGGAGACTGAGGTGAAGGAGGACTGTTAAAGAGAGCAGTGGTTGGAGACTGAGGTGCAGAGGGATCGTGCAGAGAGAATAGGTTTCAGACTGAGGTGTAGAAGGAATTTTACAGAGAGCAGAGGTTGGAGACTGAGGTGCAGAAGGACTGTTACAGGGAGCAAATTTTGGAGACTGTGTTGTAGAATGATCTTTCATAGAGGAGAGTTTGGAGACTGAGGTGCAGAAGGACCGTTACAGAAAGCAAAGGTTGGAGTCTGGGGTGCAGAAGGATTGTTGCAGAGAGCAAAATTTTCAGACTGAGGTTAAGAAGAACTGTTGCAGAGAGCAGATTTTGGAGACTGGGGTGAAGAAAGATTGTCACAGAGAGCAGAATTTGGAGACTGTGGTGCAGAACAACTGCTACAGAGAGCAGAGGTTGGAGACTAGGGTGTAGAAGGCCTGATACAGAGAGCAGAGTTCTGAGACTGGGGTGCAGAAGAACTTTTATAAGGAGCGGAGTTTTGAGACTGGGTTTAAAAGGATCTTACAGGGAGCAGAGGTTTGAGACTGAGGTTCAGAAGAACTGTTGCAGAGAGTAGATGTTGGAGACTACAGTACAGAAGGAATATTGCAGAGAGCAGAAGTTGGAGAATGGTGTACAGAAAGACTTTTTCAGAGAGCAGAGATTGGAGACTGAGTTACCGAAGGACGGATAATGAAAGCAGAGGTTGGAGACGGACGTGCAAAAGGACCTTTACAGAGAGCAGAGTTTGGAGACTGTGGTACAGAAAGACTATTACAGAAAGCAGAGTTTGGAGACTGGGGAGCAGAAGGACTGTTGCGGAATACAGAGGTTGGAGAGTGGGGTGCAGCAGGACTGTTGCAGAAACCAGAGGTTGGAGACTGGCATGGAGAAGGAATATTAAAAAGAACAGATTTTGGAAACTGGGGTGCAGAAGGATTGTTGCAGTCAGCAGAGTTACCAGACAGATGCAGAAGGACAGTTACACAGAGCAGAGGAAGCAGACTGAAGTGAAGAAGGACAGTTACAGAGAGCAGATGTGGGAGACAGGGGTGCAAGACTGATACAGAGCAGAAGTTGGAGACTGAGTTACAGAAGGACTGTTTCAGAGAGCAGAGGTTTGAGACTCAGGTGTAGAATGATTATTGCAGAGAGCAAGTTTTCAGACTGAGGTACAGAAGAACTGTTGGAGAGAGCAGATGTTGGAGATTGGGGTGCACAAGGACTGTTGCAGCGAGCAGAGGTTGGAGACTGGGGTGAAAAATGCCTTTTACAGAGAGCAGAGTTTGGAGACTGAGGTGCATTAGGACTGTTACAGAGAGCAGAGATTGGAGACTGCAGAAGAACTGTTGCAGAGCAGATTATGGAGACTAGGGTTTAGAAAAACTATTACAGAGAGCAGAAGTTGTAGACTGGGGTGCAGAAGCATCATACAGAGAGCAGAGTTTGGAGACTGAGGTGCAGAAGGACTGTTGCAGAGAGGAGAGATTGGAGACTGGGGCCCAGAAGGACTGATACAGAGAGCAGAGTTGGGAGACTGGAGTGCAGAAGCATCTTACAGCGAGCAAAGTATGGAGACTGAGGTGCAGAAAGAGTGTTGCAGAGAGCAGAGTTTGAAGACTGGGTTGTTGAAAGACTGTTATAAAGAGCAGAGTTTGGAGACTGGAAAGAATAAGGACTGTTGCGAAGTACAGAGGTTTGATACTGGGGTGCAGCAGGACCGTTGCAGATAGCAGAGGTTGGGGACTGGCATGGAGAAGGAATATTACAGAGAGCATATTTTGGAAACTCGGGTGCAGAAGGATCTTTCAGAGAGCAGAGGTTGGAGACTGAGGTGCAGAAGGATCGTTGCAGAGAGCAGAGTTTGGACACTGGGGTGCAGAATGACTGTTGCTAAGAGCAGATGTTTGAGACTGGGGTGCAGAAGAATTGTTTAGAGAGCAGATGTTGGAGACTGGGGTGCAGAAGGACTCTTGCAGAGAGCAGAGGCTGAAGACTGAGGTGGAGAATGACTGTTACAGAGAAAGCGGTTGAAGACTGGTGTACAGAAGGATTGTTGCAGAGAGCAGAGGTTTAAGACTGAGGTACAGAAAGATCGTTGCAGAGGGCAGAGGTGGAGACTTGGCTGCAGAAGGACTGTTACACAGAGCACACGTCGCAGACTGGGGTGCAGAAGGAATGTTGCAGACAGCAGTGGTTGGAGACTCGGGTGCATAAGGACTGTTGTAGAGAGCAGAGTTGGATATGAGGTGCAGAAGGACTGTTACAGAGAGCAGAGTATGTAGACTAGAGAGCAGAAGGACTGATACAGAAAACAGAGGTTGGAGACTGGTGTGCAGAAGGACTGTTACAAAGAGCAGTGTTTGGAGATTGCAGTACTGAAGGACTGTAACAGAGAGCAAAGGTTGGCAACTGGGGTGCAGAAGGAGTGTTGCAAAGAACAGAGGCTGGAGACTGAGGTGCAGAAGGACTGTTACAGAGAGCAGAGTTTAGGGACAAGGTTGCAGAAGGATCTTAAAGAGAACAGAATTTGAAGACTGAGGTGCAGCAGGACTGTTAAAGAGAGCAGAGGTTGGAGACTGGGGTTCAGAAGGCCTGTTATGGAGAGAAGAGTTTGGAGAAGGGCTCCAGAAGGACTGTTACTGTTGGTAGAGTTTGGAGACTTGGTTGCAGAAGGATTTTACAGAGAGCAGATGTTGGAGACTGAGGTGCAGATGGACTGTTACAGAGAGTAGAGGTTGGAGACTGAGTATCAGAAGGATCGTTGCAGAGAACAGAGGTTGGAGACTGGGGTACAGAAGGATCGTTGCAGTCAGCAGAGTTTCCAGACTGAGATGCAGAAGGACTCCTACACAGAGCAGAGGTTGAAGACTGAGGTTAAGAAGGACAGTTACAGAGAGCAGGTGTGGGAGACAGGGGTGCAGGACTCATACAGAGCAGAAGTTGGAGACTGAGGTACAGAAGGAGTGTTACAGAGAGCAGAGGTTGGAGATTGGGGTGCACAAGGACTGTTGCAGCGAGCAATGATTGGAGACTGGGGTGCAGAGGGATCGTTGTAGAGATCAGAGGTTGGAAAGTGGGGTGCAGAAGGCCTTTTTCAGAGAGCAGAGTTTGGAGACTGAGGTGCAGAAGGACTGTTACAGAGAGCAGAGATTGGAGACTGGAGTTAAGATGAACTGTTGCAGAGCAGATTATGGAGACTAGGGTGTACAAAGACTGTTACAGAGAGCAGAGGTTGGAGACTGGGGTGCAGAAGGACTGTTGCAGAGAGCAGAGATTGGAGACTGGAGTTAAGATGAACTGTTGCAGAGCAGATTATGGAGACTAGGGTGTACAAAGACTGTTACAGAGAGCAGTAATTGGAGACTGGGGTGCAGAAGGAATTTTGCAGAGAGCAGTAATTGGAGACTGGGTGCATATGGACTATGCAGACAGCAGATGTTGCAGACTCAAGTGCAGAAAGACTGATATAGACAGCAGAGTTTCGAGAATGTGGTGCAGAAAGACTGATACAGAAAGCAGATGTTGGACAATGTGGTGCAGAAGAACCCTTACAGAGAACAGAGGTTGGAGACTGCGGTACAGAATGACTGTTACAGAGAGCAGAGGTTTTTGACTGGGGTGCAGAATAAATGTTGTATAGATAAGAGTTTGGAGACTTCGCTGCAGAAGGACCATTGCAGAAAGCAGTGGTTGAAGACTGGGTTTCAGAAATCTTACAGGGAGTAGAGTTTGCACACTGAGGTGCAGAACGACTGTTGCAGAGAGGAGAGGTTGGAGATTGAGGCGCAAAAGGACTTTTGCAGAGTAGAGGTTGGAGTTTGAGGTGCAGAAAGACTGTTACAGAGAGCAGAGGTCGAAGACTGGGTTTCAGAAGGACTGTTGCAGAGAACAGAGGTTGGAGACTGCAGTGCAGATGAACTGTTACTGAGAGTAGAGTTTGGACACTGGGGTAAAGAAGCATATTACAGCGAGCAGAGGTTGGAGACTAGGGTGAAAAAGGACTGTTGCAGAGAGCAGAATTTGGATACTGGGGTGCAGAAGGATTGTTACAGAGAACAGAGGTTGGATACTGAGGTGCAGAAAAACCTTTGCATAGAGCATAAGTTTGAGATTTGTGTGCAGAAGGACTATTTCAGAGAGCAGAGTTTGGAGATAGGGGTGCAGAAGGAGTGACACAGAAAGCAGAGTTTGGAGACTGTGGTACAAGAGGTTCAATACAGAGAGCAGAGGTTGGAGTCTGCAGTACAGAAGGACTGTTACAGAGAGCAGAGGTTGGAGACTGGGGTTCAGAAGGAGTGTTTCAGAGATTAGATGATGAAGACTGGGGTTCAGTAGGAACTGTTGTAGAGAACAAGGTTGGAGAGTGGGGTGCAGAGGGACCATTGCAGAGGGCAGACGTTGGAGACTGGGGTACAGAAGGAATGTTACAGTGAGATTTTGGAAACTGGGGTGTAGAAAATTTTTTGAGACTGCGGTGCAGAAGGATTGTTGCAGACAGCAGACTTTAAAGACTGGGGTGCAGAAGGATCATTGCAGAGAGTAGATAATGGAGACTGGTGTATAGAAGGACTGTTCTAGAGAGCAGAGTTTGGAGACTGGGGTGAAGAAGGACTGTTGCAGAGAGCAGTTGTTGAAGACTGAGGTGTAGAAAAACTGGTACAGAGAGTAGTGTTTAGAGACTAAGGTGCAGAAGAACTGTCGCAGAGAGGAGAGGTTTGAGACTGGGTGCAGAAGGACTGTGCAGAGTGCAGTGTTTGGAGACTGGGGTGCAGAAAGACTTTTACAGAGAATAGAGGTTAGAGACTGCTGTACAGAAGGACTGTTAAAGAGAGCAGAGGTTTGAGACAGGTGTGCAGAAGGATCTTACAGAGAGCAGAGGTTGGAGATTGGGTGCAATAGGACTGATGCAGAGAGCAGAGGTTGGAGAATGGGGTGCAGAAGGATTGTTGCAGAGAGAAGCTTTTGGATACTGATGTGCAGAAGTCCTGTTACACAGAGCAGAGCTTGGAGACTGGGGAGCAGATGACTTGTAACATACAGCAGAGTTTGGAGACTGAGTGGCATAATGATCTTAAAGAGAGCAGAGGTTGGTGACTGAGGTGCCGAAGGACTGTCAGAGAGAGCAGAGGTTGGAGACTGGGGTTCAGAAGGATCCTTTCAGAGAGTAGAGTTTTCAGAATGATGTTTAGAAAAACTGATGCAGAGAGCAGATTTAGGAGACTGGGGTGCAGAAGAACTGTTGCAGAGTGTAGAGGTTGGAGACTTGGGTGTAGAAGGATCATTGCAGAGAACATAGGGTGCAGACTGGGGTGCTTAAGGAGTGTTACAGACAGCAGAATTTTGAGACTGGGGTGAAGAAGGAGTGTTATAGAAAACAGAGTTTGGAGACTGGTTTTTAGAAGGATCTTACAGAGAGCAGAGGTTGGTGACTGAGGTGCAGAAGGACTGTTACAGAGAGTAGATGTTGAAGACTGAGGTGCAGAAAGAACTTTGCAAAGAGAAGAGGTTGAAGACTGAGGTGCAGAAGGACTGTTGCAGAGTGCAGAGGTTGGAGACTTGGGTGTAGGACTGTTGCAGAGAGCAGAGGTTTGACTTTGGGGTTCCAAAAACTGTTGCAGCGAGCAGACGTTAGAGACTGAGGCGCAGAATGACTTTTAAAGAGAGCAGACTTTGGGGACTGGGGTGCAGAAGAACTGCTGAAGAGAACAGAGGTTGGAGACTGGGGTGCAGAAGGATCGTTGGGACGAGCAGAGTATCGAGACTGGGAAGTAGAAGGACTGTTGCAGAGAGCAGAAGTTGTAGACTGGGATGTAGAAGGACTGTTGCAGAGACCAGAGGTTGGTGACTGGGATGCAGAAGGACTATTACAGAGAGCACACTTTGGAGACTCGGGTGCAGAAGGATCATTGCAGAGAGCAGATTTTGGAGACTGGGGTGCAGAAGGATCGTTATAGAGAGCAGAGATTGGAGACTGTGGTGCAGAAGGACTTTTACAGAAAGCAAAGGTTAAAGACTGGGGTGCAGTAGGACTTTTACAGAGAGCACAGGTTGGAGACTCATGTGCAGAAAATCTATTGCAGAGAGCAAAGTTTGGAGACTCTGTTGCAGAAGTAGTGTTGCAGAGAGCACAGATTGGAGACCGCGGTGCAGAAGGACCCTTACAGATAGCAGAGTTTGGAGACTGCTATAGAGAAGTACTTTCACAGAGAGCAGAGGTTGGAGACAGGTGTGCAGAAGGATCTTAAAGACAGCCTAGGTTTGAGACTGGGTTGCAGGAGGACTGGTGCAGAGAGCAGAGGTTGGAGACTGGGGTGCAGAAGGATAGTTTAAGAGAGAAGAGTTTGGAGACTGGGGTCAAAAGGTCTGTTATAGACAGCATAGGTTGGAGATTGGGGTGCAGAAGGCCTGTTACAGAGAGCAGAGTATAAAGAGTGGGTTGCAAAAGAATCTTACAGAGACAAAAGGTTGGAGACTGAGGTACATAAGGACTCTTACAGAGAGAAGAGTTTTGAGACTGAGATGCAGAAGGATCGGTCCAGAGAGAAGAGTTTTCAGAAAAAGGTGCAGAAAAACTGTTACTGAGAGCAGAGGTTGGAGACTGGGGTACAGAAGGACTGATACAGAAAGCAGAGGTTGGTGACTGTGGTGCAGAAGGACTGTTGCAGAGAGCAGATGTTGGAGACTAGGGTGCAGAAGGACTGTTGCAGAGAGCAGAAAATAGAGACTGGGGTGTAGTAGGACTATTGCAGAGAGCAGAGGTTGCAGACTGAGGTGCAGAAGGACTGTTACAGAGAACAGAGTTTACAGAATGTGGTGCAAAAGGACTGATACAGAAAGCAGTGGTTGGAGACTGGGGTGCAGAAGGACTCTTACAGAGAAC
This sequence comes from Ictidomys tridecemlineatus, assembly GCF_052094955.1. Lineage (NCBI taxonomy): Eukaryota > Metazoa > Chordata > Mammalia > Rodentia > Sciuridae > Ictidomys > Ictidomys tridecemlineatus. Next base: position 32,269 of record NW_027523848.1, on the reverse strand, counting down.
AGAGGATGGAGACTGCGATACAAAAGGAATGTTACAGAGCACAGAGTTTGGAGACTGGGGTGCAGAATAACTGTTGTAGAGAACAGAGGTTAGAGGCTGGGGTACAGAAGGACCATGGCAGAAAGCAAAGGTTGGAGACTGGGTTTCAGAAGGATCATATAGAGAGCAGAGTTTGGATACTGAGGTGCAGAAGGACTTGTGAAGAGAGCAGAGTTTGGAGATTAGCGCGCAGAAGGACTGTTGCAGAGAGCAGAAATTGTAGTCTGAGTTTCAGAGGACTGTTACAGAAAGCAGAGTTTAGAGACCAGAGTGCAGAAGGACTGATACAGAAAGCAGAGTTTGGAGACTGGGGTCCAGAAGGATCATTACAGAGAGCAGAGTTTGGAGACTGCAATACAGAAGGACTGTAACAGAGAGCAGAGGTTGGAGACTGGGGTGCCGAAGGACTGTTGCAGAGAGCAGACGTTGGAGAATGAGGTGAAGAAGAACTGTTACAGAGAGCAGAGGTTGGAGACTTGAGTGCAGAAGGACTGATAGAGAAAGCAGAAGTTGGAGAGTGGGGAGCAGAAAAACCATTACAGAGAGAAGAGTTTGGAAACTTCAGTACTGAAGGACTGTTACAGAAAGCAGAGGATCTAGACTGGGGTGGAGAAGGACTGTTGCAGAGAGCAGATGTTGGAGACTGGGGTTCAGAAGGACTGTTGCAGAGAGCAGAGGTTTAAGACTGGTGTGCAAAAGGACTGTTGCAGAGAGCAGAGGTTGAAGAGTGAGGTGCAGAAGGATAGTTTCAGAGAGCAGAGTTTGGGGACTTTGGTGTAGAAGGACTGATACAGAAAGTAGAGGTTGGAGACTGGAGTGCAGAATGAACCTTACAGAGAACAGAGGTTGAAGACTGCAGTACAGAAGAACTGTTGTAGAGAACAAGGTTGGAGAGTGGGGTGCAGAGGGACCATTGCAGAGGGCAGAAGTTGGAGACTGGGATGCAGAAGGAATGTTACAAAGAGCAGAATTTGGAAACTGGGGTGTAGAAAAATCTTACAGAGAGAAAAGTTTGGAGTCTGGGGTGCAGAAGGATTGTTGCAGAGAGCAGACCTTGGAGACTGGGGTGCAGAAGGATTGGTGCAAAGGGTAGATTATGGAGACTTGGGTATATAAGGACTGTTCTATAGAGCAGAGTTTGGAGACTGGGGTGAAGAAGGACTGTTGCAGAGAGCAGTTGTTTAAGACTGAGGTGCAGAAAAACTGTTTCAGGGAGCAGTGTTTGGAGACTGGGGTGCAAAAGGACTGATACTGAGTGTAGAGTTTGGAGACTAGGGAGCAGAAGGATCTTACAGAGAGGAAAGATTGGAGACTGGGGTGCAGAAGGATTGTTGCAGAGAGAAGACGTTGGAGACTGGGGTGCAGAAGGATCGTAGTAGAGAGTAGATAATGGAGACTGGTGTATAGAAGGACTGTTCTAGAGAGCAGATTTTAGAGACTGGGGTGCAGAAGGCCCGTTGCAGAGAGCAGTTGTTGAAGACTTAGGTGCAGAAAAACTGTTACAGAGAGCAGTGTTTGGAGACTGAGGTGCAGAAAGACTTTTGAAGAGAGCAGAGGTTGGAGACTTGGTGCAGAAGGAGTGTGCAAAGTGCAGTGTTTACAGACTGGGGTGCAGAAGGACTGTTGCAGATACCAGAGGTTTGAGACTGCGGGGAAGGACTGTTACAGAGAGCAGTGGTTGAAACTTGGGGTGCAGAACGACAGATACAGAAAGCAGAGTTTGGAGACTGGGGTACAGAAGGACCATTACAGAGAATAGAGGTTGGAGACTGTGGTACAGAAGTACTGTTAAAGAGAGCAGAGTTTGGAGACAGGTGTGCAGAATTATCTTACAGAGAGCAGAGGTTGGAGAATGGGGTGCAGAAAGATAGTTGCAGAGAGAAGAGGTTGGAGACTGAGGTGCAAAAGACCTGTTACACAGAGTAGAGCTTGGAGACTGGGGAGCAGAAGGCCTTTAACATAGAGCAGCATTTGGAGACTGGGTGCATAAGAATCTTACAGAGAGCAGATTTGGTGACTGAGGTGCTGAAGGACTGTCAGAGAGAGCAGAGGTTGTAAACTTTGGTCCACAAAGATCGTTGCAGAGAGCTGAGTTTTCAGAATGAGGTTTAGAAAAACTATTGCAGAGAGCAGATGTTGGAGACTGGGTTTCAGAAGAACTCTTGCAGAGAGCGAAGTTTGGAGACTTGAGTGTAACAGGATCATTGCAGAGAGAAGAGGGTGGAGACTGGGGTGCAGAAGGACTGTTACAGAGAGCAGATTTTGGAGACTGATGTGCAGAAAGACCTTTGCAAATAGAAGTGGTTGGAGACTGAGGTCCAGAAAGACTGTTGCTGAGTGTAGAAGTTGGAGACTTGGGTTTAGAAGGACTGTAGCAGAGAGCAGAGGTTGGAGATTGGGGTGCTGAAGGACTGTTGCAGAGATCAGACGTTGGAGACTGAGGTGCAGAAGGACTGTTACAGAGAGCAGAGTTTGGAGACTTGAGTGCAGAAGGACTGATAGAGAAAGCAGAGGTTTGAGAGTGGGGTGCAGAAGAACTGTTAAAGAGAGAAGAGTTTGGAATCTGCAGTACAGAAGGACTGTTACAGAGAGCAGAGGTTGGAGACTGGGTTGCAGAAGTCCTGTTACAGAGAGCAGAGTTTGGAGACTGTTGTGCAGAAGGACTGTTACAGAGTGCAGAGTTTAAAGACTGAGTTGTAGAAGGATATTACAGAGAGCAGAGTTGGGAGAATGAGGTGCAGAAGGACTGTTACAGAGATCAGAATTAGGAGACTGGCGTGCAGAAGGGTGGTTTCAGGGAGAATAGTTTTCAGGCTGAGGTTCAGAAGGACTGTTGCAGAGAGCAAATGTTCGAGACCGGGGTGCAGAATGACTGTTGGAGAGAGGAGAGTTTGGAGACTGGGGTGCAGAAGGACTGTTATAGAGAGCAGAGTTTTGATACTGGGTTACTGAAGGATCTTACAGAGAGTAGAGGTTGGAGACTGGGGTGCAGGTGGACTGTTACAGAGAGCAGTGGTTTGAGACTGGGGAGCAGAAGAATCGTGCAGAGAGCAGAGGTTTCAGACTGAGGTCCAGAAGGACGGTTACAAAGAGCAGACGTTGGAGACTGAGGTGTAAAAAGACTGTTACAAAGAGCAGAGTTTGGAGACTCAGGTGCAGAAGGACTGTGACAGGAAGCAGAGTTTGGAAATTGGGGTGTAGAAGGACTGTTACTGAGAGCAGAGGTTGGAGACTGGGGTGCCGAAGGATTCTTACATAGAGCACAGGTTGGAGACTGAGGTGCACACGAATAGATACAGAGAACAGAGGTTAGAGACAGACTGATACAGAGAGCAGAGGTTGGAGACTGGGATGTGGAAGGACCCTTACAAAGAGCACAGGTTGGAGACTGTGGTACAGAAGGACTGTTACAGAGAGCAGATCTTGGAGTCTAGAGAGCAGAAGTACTGTTTCAGAGGACAGAGTTTGGAGACTGGGGTGGAGAAACAAGGTTACAAAGAGCAGAGTCTGGAAACTGAAGTGCAGAAGGATATTACAGAGAACAGGGGTTGGAGACTGTGGTGCAGAAGGACTGTTGCAGAGAGCAGACGTTGGAGACTGGGGTCCAGAAGGATTGTTGCAGAGAGCAGAGTTTGGAGACTGGGGTGCAGAAGTACTGTTGCAGAGAACAGATGTTGGAGACTGGGGTGCAGAAGGACTGTTACATAGAGCAGAGTTTGGAGACTGAGGTGCAGAAAGACTGTTACAGAGAGCAGAGTTTGATGACTGGGTTGAAGAAGGACAGTTATAGAGAAAAGAGGTTGGAGACTGGGGTTAAGATGGATCTTACAGAGAGCAGAGTTTGGAGACTTGGGTGCAAAGGACTGTTGCAGAGAGCAGATGTTGGAGACTGGGGTGGAGAAGAATTGTTGCAGAGAGAAGAGGTTGGAGACTGGGGTGCAGAAGTCCTGTTACAGAGAGCAGAGTTTAAAGACTGTTGTGTAGAACGACTGTTACAGAGTGCAGAGTTTAAAGACTGGGTTGCAGAAGGATCTTACAGAGAGCAGAGTTTGAAGACAGATGTGTAGAAGGAGTGTTACAGAGAGCAGAGTTAGGAGACTGGGGTGCAGAAGGGTCGTTGCAGAGAGCAGAGTTTTCAGACTGAGGTGCAGAACTGTTGCAGAGAGTAGATGTTGGAAACTGGGCTGCAGAAGGACTGTTGCAGAGTGCAGATGTTGGTAACTAGAGTGCAGAAGAACTGTTGTAGAAAGCAGAGGTTGGAGACTGGGGTGCAGAGTACTGTTGCAGAGAGCAGAGGTTGGAGACTGAGTTGTGGAAGGCCTGTAACAGAGAGTAGAGTTTGGAGACTCAGATGCAGAAGGACTGTTACAGAGAGCAGAGGTTGGATACAGGGGTGCAGAAGGATCTTACAGAGAGCAGAATTTGGAGACTGAGGTAAAGAAGCACTGTTGCAGAGATCAGAGGTTGGAGATTGGGGTGCACTAGGATCATTGCAAAGAAGAAGGTTGGAGACGGGGGTGCAGAAGGATCATAGCAGAGAGCAGATTTTGGTAACTGGGGTGCCGAGGCCTTCTACAGAGAGTAGAGTTTGGAGACTGGCCTGCAGAAGGCCTGTTACAGAGAGGAGAGGTTGGACACTGAGGTGCAGAAATCCTGTTACATCGAGTAGATGTTGGAGACTGGGGTGCAGAAGGATTGTGCAGAGAGCAGCGGTTTTAGACTGAGGTGCAGAAGGACTGTTGTAGAGAGCAGAAGTTGATGACTAGGGTGCAGTAGGATCATTACAGAGAGCAGAGGTTGGAGACTGCGGTTCAGAAGGATCGTTGAAGAGAGCAGAGTTTGGAGACTGGCGTGCAGAAGGCCTGTTACAGAGAGGAGAGGTTGGAGACTGGGGTGCAGAAGGACTGTTATAGAGAGCAGTGTTTGAAGACTGGGTTGCTTAAGGATCTTACAGAGAGCAGAGGTTGGAGACTGAGGTGAAGGTGGACTGTTACAGAGAGCAGTGTTTTGAGACTGGTGTGCAGAAGGATCGTGCAGAGAGCAGAGAGTTCAGACTGAGGTGCAGAAGGACTGTTACAGAGAGCAGAGATTGGAGACTGAGGTGTAGAAGAACTGTTACAATGAGGAGAGTTTGGAGACTAAGGTACAGAAGGACTGTTACAGGAAGCAGAGTTTGGAAATTGGGGTGCAGAAGGACCGTTACAGAGAGAAGAGTTTGGAGACTGTGATATAGAATTGTTACCGAGAGCAGAGGTTGAAGACTGGGGTGCAGAAGGGCTCTTACATAGAACAGAGGTTGGAGACTGAGGTGCAGAAGGATAGATACAGAGAACAGAGATTGGAGACTGGGGTTCAGACAAACTGTTACAGAAAGCAGAGGTTGGAGACTGGGATGTAGAAGGACCGTTACAATTGGCTGAGGTTGGAGACTGTGGTACAGAAGGATTGTTACAGAGAGCAGATTTCGGAGTCTTGAGAGCAGAGGACTCTTCCTGAGGACAGAGGTTGTAGACTGTGGTGGAGAAGGAATGTTACAGAGAGCAGAGTTTTGAAACTGAAGTGCAGAAGGATCTTACAGAGAGCAGAGATTGGAGACTATGGTGCAGAAAAACTGTTGCAGAGTGCAGATGTTGGAGACTTGGGTCCAGAAGGATCGTTGAAGAGAGCAGAGTTTGGAGACTGGGGTTTAGAAGGACTGTTGCAGAGAGCAGATGTTGGAGAGGGGGTGCAGAAGGACTGTTGCTGAGAGCAGATTTTAGAAACTGGGGTGCAGAAGGACTGTTACACAGAGCAGAACTTGGATAGTGAGGTGCAGAAGGACTGTTAAAAAGAGCAGAAGTTGGATACGCGGGGCAGAGTACACTTACAGAGAGCAGAGGTTGGAGATTGAGGTTCAGATGGATCTAACAGAGAGCAGAGTTTGGAGACTGGGGTTCTAAAGAACTGTTACAGAGTGCAGACTTTAAAAACTGAGTTGCAGATGTATCTTACAGAGAAGAGTTTGGAGACTGAGGTTCAGAAGGACTGTTACATTGAGCAGATCTCTGAGTCTGGGGAGCAGAAAACTGTTGCAGAGGACAGAGGTTGGAGACTGGGGTGGAGAAGGAATGTTACAGAGAGCAGAGTTTGGAAACTGGAGTGCAGAAGGGTCTTAAAGAGAGAAGAGGTTGGAGACTGTGGTGCAGAAGGACTGTTGCAGAGAGAAGACGTTGGAGACAGGGGTCCAGAAGAATCGTTGGAAAGAGCAGAGTTTGGAGACTGGGGTTCAGAAGGACTGCTGCAGAGAACAGATGTTGAAGACTGAGGTTCAGAAAAACTGTTGCAGAGAGCAGATTTTAGAGGCTGGGGTGCAGAAGGACTATTAAATAGAGCAGAGGTTGGAGACTGAGGTGCAGAAGGACTGTTACAGAGATCAGAGATGGAGACTGGGGAGCAGAAGGACTGTTACAGAGAGCAGAGGTTGAAGACTCGGGTTCAGATGGATCTTACAGAGAGCAGAGTTTGGAGACTGGGGTGCAAAAGGACTGTTGCAGAGAGCAGATGTTGGAGACTGGGGTGGAGAAGAATCGATGCAGAGAGAAGAGGTTGGAGACTGGGGTGCAGAAGGCCTTTTACAGAGAGCAGAGGTTGTAGACTGCTGTGCAGAAGGACTGTTACAGAGTGCAGAGTTTAAAGACTGGGTGTCAGAAGGATCTTACAGATAGCAGAGTTGGGAGACTGAGGTGTAGAGGGACTGTTACAGAGAGCAGAGTTAGGAGACTGGGGTGCAGAAGGGTCGTGGCAGAGAGCAGATGTTGGCAACTAGAGTGCAGAAGGACTGTTGTGGAGAGCAGACGTTGGAGGCTGACTTGCGGAAGTCCTGTTACAGAGAGCAGAGGTTGGAGACTCAGAAGCAGAAAGACTGTTACAGAGAGCAGAGGTTAGATACTGGGGTGCTTAAGGATCTTACAGAGAGCAGAATTTGGAGACTGGGGTGCAGAAGGACTGTTGCAGAGATCAGTTGTCGGAGACTGGGTTGCAGTAGGATCATTGTAGAGAGCAGATGTTGGAGACTGGGGTGCAGAAGGATCGTTGCAGAGAGCAGATTTTGGAGACTGGGGTGCAGAAGACCTGCTACTGAGAGAAGAGTTCGGAGACTGGTGTGCAGAAGGCCTGTTACAGAGAGGAGAGGTTAGAGACTAGGGTACAGAAGGACTGTTATAGAGAGCAGAGTTTGGATACTGAAATGCTGAAGAATCTTACAGAGAGCAGAGTTTGGAGACTGAGGTGCAGATGGACTGTTACAAAGAGCATAGGTTGGAGACTGAGGTGTAGAAAGACTGTTATGAAGAGCAGAGTTTGGAGAATGAGGTGCAGAAGGACTGTTACATAAAGCAGAGTTTGAAAATTGGGGTGCAGAAGGACACTTACTGAGATCAGAGTTTGGAGACTGCGGTATAGAAAAACTGTTACTGAGAGCATAGGTTGGAGACTGAGGAGCAGAAAGATAGATACAGAGAGCAGAGGTTTGAGACTGAGGTTCTGAAGGACTGATACAGAAAGCCGAGTTTGAAGACTGGGGTGCAGAACGCCCGTTATGGAGAGCAGATGTTGGAGACTGGGGAGCAGAAGGACTGTTGCAGAGGACAGAGTTTGGAAACTGGGGTGCCGCAGGACACTTGCAGAAAGCAGATGTTGGCGACTGGGGTGGAGAAGGAATGTTAGAGAGCAGAGTTTGGCATAAAGATCTTACAGAGAAAACAAGTTGGAGACTGCTGTGTAGAAAAACTGTTACAGATAGCAGAGGTTTGAGCATGGGGTGCAGAAGGACTGTTACAGAGAGCAGAGGTGGTATACTGGGGTGCTTAAGGATCTTACAAAGAGCAGTTGTTGGAGACCTGGGAGCAGAAGGACTGTTGCAGGGAGTAGACGTTGGAGACTGGGGTGAAGAAGGATCGTTGTAGAGAGCAGAGGTTTGAGACTGGGGTGCAGAAGGACTGTTACAGAGAACAGAGGTTGGAGACTGGGGTGCATAATGCCTGTTACAGGGAAAAAGTTTTGGAGAATGGGTGCAGAAAGACTGTTACAGAGGGAAGAGTTTGCAGACTGGGTTGCAGAAAGATCTTACACAGAACAGAGGTTGGAGACCGAGGTGCAGAAAGACTGTTACAGAGAGCAGAGTTTGGAGACTGGGGTTCAGATGGATCTTACAGAGAGCAGAATTTGGAGAATCTTTAGAGAAAGCAGCATTTGGAGACTGTATTACAGAAGGACTGTTACAGTGAGCATACTTTGGAGACTAGGGTACAAAAGGAATGTCCCAGAGAGCAGATGTTGGAAACTGTAGTTCAGAAGGACTGTTGCAGAGAACAGAGGTTAGAGGATCGGGTGTAGAAGGACTGTTGCAGAGAGCACATGTTGGAGACTGAGGTGCAGAAGGACTGTTACAGAGAGCAGAGTTTGGAGACTAGGGTGCAGAAGGATCTTACAGAGAGCAGAGGTTGGAGACAGGGGTGCAGAAGTACTGTTGCAGAGAGCAGATGTTGGAGACTGAGGTGCAGAAGGACTGTTACAGAGAGCAGAGTTTGGAGACTAGGGTGCAGAAGGATCTTACAGAGAGCAGAGGTTGGAGACAGGGGTGCAGAAGTACTGTTGCAGAGAGCAGATGTTGGAGACTGAGGTGCAGAAGGACTCTTATAGAGAAGAGGTTGGAGATGGGGAGAAGAAGGACTGTTACTGAGAACACAGGTTTGAGACTCAGGTGCAGCAGTACCGCTGCAGAAAGCAGAGGTTGGAGACTGGGGTACAGAAGGAATGTTACTGGGAGCAGAGTTTTGAAACTGTGGTGCAGAAGGATATTACACAGAGCAGAGGTTGGAGACAGGGGTGCAGAAGGACTGTTGCATAGAGCAGATGTTGGAGACTGGGGTGCAGAAGGTCTGTTGCGGAGAGCAGACGTTGCAGACTGTGGTGAAGAAGGATCTGTGCAGACACCAGAGGTTAGAGACTGGGGAGCAGAAGGACTGTTACAGAGAGGAGTAGAGTTTGGAGACTGAGGTGAAGATGAATCGTTGCTTAGAGCAGAGATTGGAGACTGAGGTGCAAAAGGACTGTTACACAGAGTAGAGGTTGGAGATTTGCGTGCAAAAGGCCTGTTACAGAGAGCAGAGTCAGAGACTAGGGTGCAGAAGAACTGTTACAGAGAGCAGAATTTTTAGACAAGTTTGCACAAGAATCTTACAGAGAGCAGAGGTTGTAGACCAAGGTGCAGCAGGGATGTTACAGAGAGCAGAGGTTGGACTAGGGTGCAGAAGGATCGTTGCAGAGAACAGAGTTTTCAGACTGAGGTGCAGAAGGACTTTTGCAGAGAGCACATGTTGGAGACTGGGGTGCAGGACGACTGTTGCAGAGAGCAGAGGTTGGAGACTAGAGTGCAGAAGGACTGTTGCAGAGAGAAGAGGTTGGAGACTGAGGTGCAGAAAGACTGTTACAGAGAGCAGAGTTTGGAGACTGGGGTGCTGAAGAACTGGTAAAGAGAGCAGAGGTTGGAGACTGGGGTGCAGAAGGATCGTTATAAGGAACAGAGGTCGGAGACTGGGGAGCAGAATGCCTGTTACGGAGAGCAGAGTTTGGAAAAGGGGTGCAGAAGTACTTTTACAAAAAGTAGAGACCGAGGTGCAGAAGGACCGTTGTAGAGAGCAGAGGTTGGAGACTGAGGTGCAGAAGGATTGTTACAGAGAGAAGACGTTGGAGACTTGGTCTCAGAGAGACTGCTGCAGAGAGCAGATTCTGGAGATGGGGCGTAGCAGGACTGTTGCGGAGAGCACAGGTTTGATATTTGGGTGAAAAAGAACTGTTGCAGAGAGTAGAGGTTGAAGACTGTGTTGCTGTAAGACTGTTACAGAGGCAGAGTTTGGAGACTTTGGTGCAGAAGGACTTTTGCGAAGAGCAGTGTTGTAGACTGGGTTGCAGAAGGACTGTTGTAGAGGGCAGAGTTTGGAGATGAGAAGCAGAAGTACTGTTACAGAGAGCAGAGGTTGGAGATTGGGGTGCAGATGGACTGATACAGAAAGCAGAGTTTGGAGACTTGGGTGCAGAAGGACTGTTGCAGAGAGCAAAGGTTGGAGAATGGGTGCAAAAGGCCTGTTACAGAGAACAAAGTTTGGAGATTGGGGTGCAGAAGGACTGTTACAGACAGCAGAGTTTGGAGACAGGGTTGCAGAAAAATCTTACAGAGAGCAGAGCTTAGAGACTGTGGTACAGCAGGACTGTTACAGAGAACAAAGGTTGGAGACTGTGGTGCAGAAGGATCATTGCAGAGAACAGAGTTTTCAGACTGAGGTGCAGAAGGACTGTTGCAGAGAGGAGATATTGGAGACTGGGGTGCAGAAGAAAAGTTTGAGAGAGCAGTGGTTGGAGACGGGCGTGCAGAAGGATCATTGTAGTGAGCAGAGGTTTGAGACCAGCGTCCAGAAGGACTGTTACAGAGAACAGACGTTGGAGAAGGGGTGCAGAAGGACTGTTACAGAGGGCAGAGTTTACAGACTGGGTTTGCAGAAGGATCTTAGAGAGAGCAGATGTTGGAGACTGAGCTGCAGAAGGACTACTACAGAGAGTAGAGGTTAGAGACTGAGGTGCAGAAGCACTGATGTAGAGACGAGAGTTTTGAGACTGGGGTGCAGAAGGATTGTTACAGAGAGCAGAGGTTTGAGCCTGGGGTGCAGAAGGACTGTTGCAGATAGCAGAGTTTGAAGACTGTGGTGTAGAAGGATTGTTGCAGATTACAGAGATTTGAGATGTTGGTGCAGAAGGATTGATACAGAAAGCAGAGGTTGAAGACTGGGGAGCAGAAGAACCGTTACAGAGTGCAGATTTTGGAGACCGCACTACAGGAGGACTGTTACAGAGAGCAGAGGTTGGAGACTGGTGTGGAGAAGAACTGTTTCAGAGTACAGACCTTGGATACTGGGGTGCAGATGAACTGTTGCAGAGAGCAGAGGTTGGAGACTGGGGTGCAGAAGAACTGTCGCAGAGAGCAGAGGATGGAGACTGAGTGCAGAAGGAATGTTGCAGGAGAAGAGGTTGGAAACTGTGGTGAAGAAAGAATGATACAGAAAGAAGAGTTTGAAGACTGGGGTGCAGAACGACCTTACAGAGAGCAGAAGTTTGGGACTGAGGTACAGAAGGACTGGTACAGATAGCAGAGGTTGAAGACTGGGAAGCAGATGAACTGTTTCAGAGAGCAGAGGTTGGAGACTGGGGAGCAGAAGGACTGTTACAGAGAGCAGAGGTTGGAGTTTGGGGAGGATAAGGAATGTACAGAGAGCAGATTTGGAAACTGGGGTGCAGAAGGATCTCACAAGGATCAGAGGTTGGAGTCTGGGCTTCAGAAGCACTGTTACAGAGAGTAGATTTTGGAGACTGAGGTGCAGTAGGACTGTTACAAAAAGCAGTGTTGGGAGACTGGGGTCCACAAGGATTGTTGCAGAGAGCATAGTTTTCAGACTGAGCTTCAGGTAGACTGTTGCAGACTTCAGATGTTGAAGACTGGGGTGCAGAAGGACTTTTGCAGAGAGCACCTGTTGGAGACTGGGGTGCGAAAGGATCATTGCAGAGACCCAGAGTTTGGAGACTGGGGGTAAAGTAGAACTCCTATAGAGAGCAGAGTTTTCAGACAAGGTTGCACAAGGATCTTACAGAGAGCAGAGTTTTCGACCGATGTGCAGCAGGACTGTTACAGAGAGCAGAGGTTGGAGACTGGGGTGCAGAAGGCCTATTAGAGAGAGCAATCTTGGAGAAGTGGTTCAGAAGTACATTTACAGAGAGTAGTTTTTAAAGACTGAGTTGCGAAGGACAGTTGCAGAGAGCAGAGGTAGAAGACTGAGGTGCAGAAGGATTGTTACAGAAAGCAGAGTTTTGAGACTGGGTTGCAGAGGGACTGTTACAGAGAACAGAGTTTGGAGACTGGGGTGCAGACGAACCTTTTCAGAGTGCAGAGGTTGGAGATTCAGGTGCAGAAGGATTGTTATAGACAGCAGAGGTAGGATAGTGGTGTGCAAAAGGACTGATCCAGAGAGCATATGTTGGAGAATGGGGTTCAGAAGGCCTGTTACAGAGAGCAGCGGTTGGAGACTGAGGTGCTGAAGGATCATTTCAGAGAGCAGATATTGGAGACTGAGGTGCAGAATGACTGTTATAGAGAGGAGCAGTTGGAGACTAGGGTGCACAAGGATTCTTACAAAGAGCAGTGAATGGAGACTGCTGTGCAGAAGGAGTGTTACAGAGAGCAGAGTTTGTAGATTGGTGTTCAGAAGTACTGTTAAAGAGAGCAGAGGTTGGAGACTGGGGTGCATAAGGTCTGTTACAGAGAGCAGAGTTTGGAGACTGTGTTGCAGAAAGATCGTTACAGAGAGAAGAGGTCTGAGACTGAGGTACAGAAGGACTATTAAAGAGAGCAGACGTTGGAGACTGAGATGCAGAAGGATTGTTACAGAGAGCAGAGTTTTTTCACTGATGTTCAGAAGGACTGTTACAGAGAGCAGAGCTTTGAGACTGGAGTGTAGAAGGATCATTGCAGAGAACAGAGGTTTGAGACTGAGGTGCAGAATAATCCTTGAAGAGAGCCGAGGTTGGAGACTGAGGTGCAGAAGGATCGCTACAGAGAGCAGAGGTTGAAGACTGGGGTGCAGAAGGACAGTTACAGAGAGCACAGGTTGGAGACTGGGGTGCAGAAGAACTGATACAGAAAGCAGACATTGGAGACTGGGGTGCAAAAGGACCGTTACAGAGAGCAGAGGTTGGAGACTGCGGTACAGAAGGACTGTTACAGAGAGCAGAGGTTGGAGACTTGGGTGCAGAAGGAATGATGCAGAGAACAGAGGTTGGAGACTGGGGTGCAGAAGAAACTTTGCAGAGAGCAGAGGTTGGAGACTGAGGTGAAAAATTATCGTTGCAGAGAGAAGAGGTTGGAGACTGGGTTGCAGAAGGCCATTTATATAGTGCAGAGTTTAGACAGTAGGTTGCAGAAGGCCTGTTACAGAGAGCAGAGTTTGGGGACTGTGGTGCAGAAGCACTGTTACAGATAGCACAGTTTCGAGACAGGGTATCAGAAGGATCTTACAGAGAGCATTTTGGAGACTGAGTTTTAGAAGAACTGTTTCAGAGAGCAAAGGTTGGAAACTGGGGTCCAGAAGGATTGTTACAGAGATCAGAGTGTGGAGACTGGGGAGAGGAGAAGTGTTACAGAGAGCAAAGTTTGGAAATTGGGGTGCAGTAGAACTGTTACCTGGAGCAGAGGTTTAAGAATAGGGTGCAGAAGAACCATTGCAGAGAGCAGAGTTTGGAGACTGAGGTGCAGGAAGATTGTTACAAAGAGCAGAGTTTGGAAACTGTGGTGCAGAAACCGTTGCAGAGAGCAGAGGTTGGAACCTGGAGAGAAGAACGATCGTTGCAGAGAACAGATGTTGGAGACTGGGGTGCAGAAGCACTGTTACAGAGAGCAGAGGTTGGAGAATGAGGTGCAGAAGGACCGTTACAGATTGCAGAACTTCGAGACTGAGGTGGAGAAATACTTTTACAGAGAGAAGAGGTTGGAGACTGGGGTGCAAAAGGATTCTTACAGAGAGCAGAGTATGGAGACTGAGGTGAAGAAGGAGTTTTATAGAGTGCAGAGTTTGGAGATTGGGGTTCAGAAGAACTGTTACAGAGAGCAGAGCTTGGAGACTGGGGTGCAGAAAAAGTGTTGCAGAGAGCAGCGTTTGGAGACTGTGGTAAAGAAGGATCGATGCATAGAGCATAGGTTGAAGACTGAGGTGCAGAAGGATCGCTACAGAGAGCAGAGGTTGGAGAGTGTGGTGCAGAAGAACTGTTACAGAGAGCACTGTTTTGAGACTGGGTTGAAGAAGGACTGTAGCAGAGAGCAGAGGTTGGAGACTGGGGTGCATAAGGATAGTTGCAGAGAGCAGAGTTTGGAGACTGGGGTATAGAAAGACTGTTGCACAGAGAAGAGGTTGGAGACTGGGGTGCAGAAGGACTGTTGCAGAGAGCAGAGGTTGGAGACTGAGGTGAAGAAGAACTTTTACAGAGAGCAGAGGTTGGAGACTTGGGTGTAGAATCACTGATATGGAAAGTAGAGTTTGGAGTCTCGGGTGCAGAAGGACCATTACAGACAGCAGAGGTTGGAGACTGCAGTACAGAAGGACTGTTACAGAGAGCAGATTTTGGAGCCTTGGGTGTACAAAGACTTTTGCTTAGAGCAGAGGTTGGAGACTGGGGAGCAGAAAGACTGTTACAGCAAGCAGAAGTTGAAGACTGAGGTGCAGAAGGATCGTTGCAGAGAGCAGAGTTTTCAGACTGAGGTGCAGAAAGACTGTTACAGAGAGCAGATGTGAAAGACTGGGGTGTACAATTACTGTTGCAGAGAGTAGAAGTTTGAGAATGGCGTCCAGAAGGACTGTTACCGAGAGCAGAGGTTGGAAACTGGGATGGAGAAGAACTGCTGCAGAGAGTAGAGGTTAGTGACTGAGGTGCAGAAGGACTGTTAAAGAGAGCAGACGTTGGAGACTGGGGTGCAGAAGGAGTGATACAGAAAGCATACGTTGGTGACCTGGGTGCAGAAGGACTGTTGCTGAAAGCAGAGGTTGGAGAGAGGTGGAGAAGGACTGTTGCCGAGAGCAGATGTTGGAGACTGGGGTGCAGAAGGACTGTTGCAGAGAGAAGAGATTGCAGACTGGGGTGAAGAAGGACAATTGCAGACAGCAGAGGTTGCAGACTGAGGTACACAAGGACTGTTACAGAGAGCAGAGTTTGGAGAATGTGGGGCAGAAAGACTGATACAGAAAGCAGAGGTTGAAGACTCAGCTTCAGAAGGACCCTTACAGAGAACAGAGGTTGCAGACTGCGGTACAGAAGGACTGTTACAGAGAGCAGAGGTTGGAGACTGGGGTGCAGAATAAGGGTTGTAGATAACAGAGGTTGGAGACTGGGGTACAGAAGGACCATTGCAGAAAGCAGAGGTTGGAGATGGGGGCGCAGAAGTACTGTTGCAGAGAGCAGATGTTGGAGTCTGAGGTGCAGAAAAACTGTTACAGAGAGCAGAGGTTCGAGACCGGGTTACAGAAGAACTGATACAGAAAGGAGAGTTTGGAGACTGGGGTGCAGAAGGACCATTACAGAGAGCAGAGGTTGAAGACTGCAGTAGAGAAGTACTGTTACAGAGAGTAGATGTTTGAGACTGCGGTGGAAAATGACTGTTACAGAGAGCATATTTTGGAGACTGGGGTGAGAAAGGACTGTTGCAGAGAGAAGAGGTTGAAGACTGGGTTGCAGAAGAACTGCTGCAGAGAGCAGAGGTTGCAGAGTGAGGTGAAGAAGGACTGTTACAGAGAGCAGAGTTTGGAGACTGTGGTGAAGAAAGACTGATACAGAAAGCAGAGGTTGGAGACTGGGGTGCAGAAGGACTCTTACGGAGAACAGAGGTTAAAGATTGCGTTACAGAATAACTGTTGTAGAGAACAGGTTGGAGACTGGGGTGCAGAAGGAATGTTACAGAGATCAGCGTTTGGAAACTGGGGTGCAGAAGGATTATACAGAGAGGAAAGTTTGGAGATTGGAGTGCAGAAGGAATTTTGCAGAGAGCAGACGTTAGAGACTGGGGTGCAGAAGGATCGTTGCAGAGAGTAGATTATGGAGACTGGGGTATAGAAGGACTGTTCTAGAGAGCAGAGGTTGGAGACTGGGCTGCAGAAGGACTCTTGCAGATAGCAGTTGTTGAAGACTGATGTGCAGAAAAACTGTTACAGAGAGCAGTGTTTGGAGACTGGGGTGCAGGACTGATACTGAGAGCAGAGGTAGGAGACTGGGGTGCAGAAGGACTGTTAAAGAGAGAAGAGTTTAGAGACTTGGGTGCAGAAGGTCTGTTACAGAGAGGAGAGGTTGTAGACTGGGTGCAGAAGGCCTGTTACAGAGAACAGAGGTTGGAGACTGATGTGCAGAAGGACTGTTACAGAGAGCAGAGTTTGGAGACTGGGGTGCAGAAAGACTGTTGCAGAGTGCAGTGTTTGGAGACTGGGGTGCAGAATGACTGTTGCAGAAAGCAGAGGATGGAGACTGGGGTGAAGAAGGACTGTTACAGAGAGCAGAGGTTGAAGCCTGGCGTGCACAATGACGGATACAGAAAGAAGAGTTTCAAAACTGGGTTGCAGAAGGACTGATACAGAAAGCAGAGGTTAGAGATGGGGTGCAGAATGTCCCTTACAGAAAACAGAGGTTTAAGACTGCGGTACAGAAAAACTGTTACAGAGAGCAGAGGTTGGAGACTGGGGTGCACAATAAATGTTGTAGAGAACAGAGGTTGGAGGCTCTGGTGCTGAAGGACCATTGCAGAAATCATATGTTGGAGACTGGGTTTCAGAAGGATCTTACAGAGAGCAGAGTTTGGTCACTGAGGTGCAGAAGGACTGTTGCAGAGAGCAGAGGATCAAGATTGGGGCGCAGAAGGACTGTTGCAGAGAGCAGAGGTTGGAGTCTGAGGTGCAGAAGGACTGTTACAGAGAGCAGAGTTTGGTGACTTCGATGGAAAAGTACTGTTGCAGAGAGCAGATTTTAGAGACTGGGGTGAGGAAGGACTGTTGCAGAGAGCAGAGGTTGAAGACTGGGGTGCAGAAGGACTGTTTCAGAGAGCAGATATTGCAGAGTGAGGTGCAGAAGGACTGTTACAGAGAGCAGAGTTTGGAGACTGTGGTGCAGAAGGACTGATACAGAAAGCAGATGTTGGAGACTGGGGAGTAGAAGGACCCTTACAGAGAACAGAGTTTGAAGACTGCGGTACAGAAATACTGTTGTAGAGAACAAGGTTGGAGACTGGGGTGCAGAGGGACCATTGAAGAGAGCAAACTTTTGAGAATGGGGTACAGAAGGAATGTTTTAGAGAGCAGAGTTGAAACTGGGGTGCACAAGGATCTTACAGAGAGGAAAGTTTGGAGACTGGGGTGAAGAAGGATTGTTGCAGAGAGCAGACGTTGGAGACTGGGATGAAGATGGATCGTTGCAGAGAGTAGATTATGGAGACTGGGGTATAGAAGGACTGTTCTAGAGAGAAGAGGTTGGAGACTGGGGTGCAGAAAGACTGTTTCAGAGAGCAGTTGTTGAAGACTGATGTGCAGAAAAACTGTTACAGAGAGCATGTTTGGAGACTAAGTTGCAGGACTGCTACTGAGAGCAGAGTTTGAAGACTGCGGTGCAGAAGGATCTTACAGAGAGCAGAGTTTGGAGACTGAGGTGCAGAAGGACTGTTCCAGAGAGCAGAGGTTGGAGATTAGGGTGCAGAAGGACTGTTATAGAGAGCAGAGTTCAGAGACTTGGGTGCAGAAGGCCTGTTACAGAGAGCAGAGGATGGAGACTGAGGTGCAGAAGGACTGTTACAGAGATAGATGTTGAATACTGAGGTGCAAAAAGACCATTGCAGAGAGCAGATGTTGGAGACTGAGGTGCAGAAGGACTGTTGTGGAGTGCAGATGTTTGAGACTTGGGTGTAAAAGGACTGTTGCAGCGAGCAGAGGTTGTGGATTGGGGTGCCAAAGGACCTTTGCAGAGAGGAGAATTTGGAGACTGAGGTGCAGGTGGACTGTTACAGAAAGCAGAGGTTGGAGACTTGAGTGCAGAAGGACTGATAGAGAAATCAGTGGTTGGAGACTGGGGTTCAGAAGGACTGTTACAGAGAGAAGAGTTTGGAAACTGCAGTACAGAGGAACTGTTACAGAGAGCAGAGGTTGGAGACTGGGGTGTAGAAGGACTGTTGCAGAGATCTGATGTTGGAGACTGGGGTTCAGAAGGACTGTTGTAAAGAGGAGGTTGGAGACTGGGGTGCTGAAGGAGTGTTGCAGAGAGTACGGGTTGGAGATTGTGGTGCAGAAGACTGAGGTGAAGAAGAACTGTTGGAGACAATAGAGTTTGGAGACAGGGGTGCAGAAGGAC
Organism: Ictidomys tridecemlineatus; assembly: GCF_052094955.1. Lineage (NCBI taxonomy): Eukaryota > Metazoa > Chordata > Mammalia > Rodentia > Sciuridae > Ictidomys > Ictidomys tridecemlineatus. The sequence continues at coordinate 14,278 of NW_027523848.1, read as the reverse complement.
CGTTGCAGAGAGCAGAGGTTGGAGACTGAGGTGCAGAAGGATTGTTACAGAAAGCAGAGTTTGGAGACTGGGGTGCAGAAGGACTGTTGCAGAATGCAGAGTTTGGAGACTTGGGTGCAGGAAAAACTGTTGCAGAGAACGAAGTTTGGAGACTGGGTTCCAGAAGGACCTTGCTGAAAGCAGCGGTTTTAGACTGACGTGAAGAAGGATTGTTACAGAGAGCAGAGGTTGGAGACTGAGGTGCTGAAAACTGTTAAAGAGAGCAGCGGTTGGAGACTGGGGTGCAGATGGATCTTACAGAGAGCAGAGATTGGAGACTGGGGTGCAGAAGGACTGTTATAGAAAGCAGAGTTTGGAAACTTGGGTGCAAAATTACTGTTGCAGAGAGCAGAGGTTGAAGCTGAGGTGCAGAAGGACTGTTGCAGAGAGCAGAGTTTGGAGATGAGGTTCAGAAAGACTGTTACAGAGAGCAGAGGTTGGAGACTGGGGTGCAGAAGGACTTATACAGAAAGCAGACCTTGGTGACTTGGGTGCAGAAGGACTGTTGCAGAGAGCAGAGGTTTGAGACTGGCGTTGAGGAGGACTGTTGCAGAGAAAAGATGTTGGAGACTAGGGTGCAGAAGGACTGTTGCAGAGAGCAGAGATTGGAGACTGGGGTGCAGAAGAAGTATTGCAGAAAGCAGAGGTTGTAGACTGTGATGCAGATGGACCTTTACAGAGTGCAGAGGTTGGAGACTGTGGTACAGAAAGTCTTTTACAGAGAGAAGAGCTTGCACACTGGGTTGCAGAAGGACTATTGCAGACAACAGAGGTTGAAGACTGAGATGTAGAAAGACCGTTGCAGAGAGCAGAGTTTGGAGACTCATGAGCAGAAGCATTGTTACAGAGAGCAGAGTTTGGAGACTGGGGTACAGAAGGAGTGTTTCAAAGAGCAGAGCTTGGAAACTGGGTGCAGAAGGATCTTACAAAGAGCAGAGTTTTGAAACTGGGGTGCAGAAGAAATGTTGCAGAGTGCAGACGTTGGAGACTGGGGTGTAGAAGGATCGTTGCAGAGAGAATAGGTTGGATACTGTGGTGCTGAAGGCTTGTTACATAGAGCTGAGTTTGTAGACTGGGGTGCTTGAGGCCTATAAAGAGAGCAGAGTTTGGAGACTAGGGAGCAGGTGGACTGTTACAGAGAGCAGAGTTTAGATACTGGGTTGCAGAAGGATCTTATATAGAGCTGAGTTTGGAGACTGAGGTGAAGTAGGACTGTTACAGAGAGCAGAGGTTGGAAGGATTGGGGTTCAGAAGGATACTTGAAGAGAGCAGAGTTTTCAGACTGAGGTGCAGAAGGACTGTTGAGAGTGCAGACGTTAAAGACTGGTTTGCAGAAGGACGGTTGCAGTGAGGAGATGTTGGAGGCTGGAGTGCAGAAGGACTGTTACAGAGAGCAGAGTTTGGAGACTTGGTGGCAGAAGTCATGTTACAGAGAGCAGAGTTTGGAGACTGTTGTGCAGAAGGACTGTTACAGAATGCAGAGTTTAAAGACTGGGTTGTAGAAGGATATTACAAAGAGCAGAGTTTGGAGAATGAGGTGCACAAGGACTGTTACAGAGAGCAGAAGTAGGAGACTGTGGTGCAGAAGGGTCGTTGCAGTGATCAGACTTTTCAGAGTGAGGTTCAAAAGGACTGTTGCAGAGAGCAGATATTGGAAACTGGGTTGAAGAAGGACTGTTGCAGATAGCAGAGGTTGGAGACTTTGGTGAAGAAGGATCGTTGCAGAGCGCAGAGGTTGGAGACCGGTGTGCAGAAGCACTGTTACAGAGAGCAGAGTTTTAAACTGGGTTGCAGAAGGATCATACAAAAAGCAGAGGTTGCAGACAGGAGTGCAGAATGATTGTTACAGAGAGCAGAGGTTGGAGACTGTGATCCAGAAGGACTCTTTCAGAGAGCAGACGTTGGAGACTGGGGTTCAGAAAGATCTTTGCAGAAAGCAGAGTTGGAGACTGGGGTGTAGAAGGACTGTTGCAGAGAGCAGATGTTGGAGACTGGGGTGCAGACGGACTGTTGCAGAGAGCAGAGGTTGGAGAGTGGGGTTCCCAAAGACTGTTGCAGAGAGCTGAGTTTGGAGAATGAGGTGCAGAAAAACTGTTACAGAGAGCAGAGGTTGGAGACTGGGGTGCAGAAAGACTGTTACAGAGAGCAGAGGTTGGAGACTAGGGATCAGATGGATCTTACAGAGAGCAGATTTTGGAGACTGTGGTGCAAGAGGACTGTTGCAGAGAGCAGAGGTTGGAGACTGAGGTGCAGAAGGTCTGTTACAGAGAGCAGAGGCTGGAGACTGTGGTGTAGAAGGACGGTTACACAGAGCAGAGTTTGGAGACTGGGGTGCAGAAGGACTGTTGCAAAGAGCACAGGTTTGAGACTGGTTTGGAGAAGAATCGTTGCAGAGAAAAGAATTTGGAGACTTGGGTGCAGAAGGTCTGTTACAGAGAGCAGTGGTTGAAGACTGGGTTGATGAAGGATCTTACAAAGAGCAGAGACTGTAGACTGAGGAGCAGGAGAACTGTTACCGAGAGCAGTGTTTGGAGACTTGGGTGCAGAAAAATTGTGCAGAGAGCCGAATTTTCAGACTGAGGTGCAGAAGGATTTTTACAGAAAGCATAGGTTGCAGACTGAGGTGTAGAAGGAATGTCTCACAGAGCAGAGTTTGGAGACTCAGGTGCAGAAGGACTGTTACAGAAAGCAGACTTTGGAACTTGGTGTGCAGAAGGACCGTTAAGAAGAGCAGAGTTAGGAGACTGCGGTATAGGACTGTTACCGAGAGCAGAGGTTGGAGACTGCGGTGCAGAGGGACTCTTACATAGAGCACAGGTTGAGACTGAGGTGCAAAAGGATAGATACAGAGAACAGAGGTTGGAGACTGGGGTTCAGACAGACTGATACACAAAGCAGAGTTTGGAGACTGGGGTGTAAAAGGACCATTACAAAGAGCAGAAGTTAGAGACTCTGGTACAGAAGGACTGTTACAAAGAGCAGATCTCAGAGACTGGGAAGCAGAATGACTGTTGCAGAGGACAGAGGTTGGAGACTGGGGTGGAGAAGGAATGTTACAGTGAGCAGAGTTTTAAGACTGAAGTGCAGAAGGACTGTTGCAGAGAGCACATGTTGGAGACTGTGGTGGAGAATGACCGTTGCAGCGAGCAGACGTTGGAGACTGGGGTCCAGAAAGATCGTTGCAGAGACCAGAGTTTAGAGACTGGGGTGCAGAAGGACTGTTGCAGAGAGCAGATGTTAAAGAATGGGGTGCAGAAGGACTGTTACAGAGAGCAGATTTTAGAGACTGGGGTGCAGAAGGACTGTTACAGAGAGCAGAAGTTGGAGAGTGAGGTGCAGAAGGACTGTTGCAGAGAGCAGAGGTTGGACACTGAGGTTAAGAAGAATCGTTGAAGAGAGAAGTGGTTGGAGACTTGGGTGCAGAAAGACTGTTACAGAGAGCAGAGGTTGAAGTCTCAGGTGCAGAAGGACTGTTTCAGAAAGCAAAGGTTGGCAACTGGGGTGCAGAACTACCATTATAGAGAGAAGTGGTTGAAGACTGTGGTACAGAAGGACTGTTAAAGGGAGGAGACATTGGAGACTGAGGTGCAGAAGGAGTGTTACAGAGAGCAGAGATTGGAGACTTCGTTGCAGAAGGACCATTACAGAGAGCAAAGGAAGGAGACTGAGGTGCAGAAGGACTTTTACAGAGAGCAGAGGTTGGAGACTGAGGTACAGAAGAATCGTTGCAGAGAGAAGAGTTTGGAGACTGGGGTGCAGAAGGACTGTTACAGAAAGCAGAGGTTGGCAATTGGGGAGCAGATGGACCATTACAAAGAGAAGAGGTTGGAGACTGCGATAAAAAAAGTCTTTTACAGAGAGCAGAGTTTGGAGACTGAGTAGAAGAAGAATCGTTGCAGAAAGCACATGTTGGAGACTGGGGTGCAGAAGGACTGTTACAGAGAGCACAGGTTGAAGACTGGGGTGCAGAAGAAATGTTGCAGAGAGCAGAGTTAGGAGACTTGGGTGCAGAAGGACTGATAAAAAGAGCTGAGGTTGGAGACTGGGGTGCAGAAAGATTATTGCAGAGAGCAGAGGTTGGAAACTAAGGTGCAGAAGGATCGTTAAACAGAGCAGATTTTGGTGACTTGGGTGCAGAAGAACTGTTGCAGAGAGCAGAGGTTGGTGATTGGGGTGCAAAAGGAGTGTTACATAGAGCAGAGGTTGGAGACTGGGGTGCAGAAGGACTGTTGCAGAGAGCCGAGGTTGGAGACTGAGGTGAAGAAGGATCGCTGCAGAGAGAAGAGGTTGGAGACTGGGGTGCAGAAGGCCAGTTATAGAGAGCAGAGATTGGAGTCCGGGGTGCAGATGGCCTGTTACAGAGAGCAGAGTTTGCAGACTGGGGTGCAGAAGGACTGTTACAGATAGCACAATTTCGAGACTGGGTTGCAGAAGGATCTTACAGAGAGCATTTTAGAGACTGAGGTTTAGAAGCACTGTTATAGAGAGCAAAGGTAGGAAACTAGGGTGCAGAAAGATTTTTGCAGAGAGCAGAGTTTTAAGACTGAGGTTCACAAGTACTGATTCAGAGAGCAGAGGTTGGAGACTGAGGTGCAGAAGGATCGTTGCAGAGAGAAGAGTTTGGAGACTGGGGTTAAAAAGGCCTGTTTCAGAGAGCCGAGTTTGGATACTGGGGTGCAGAAGACCTGTTAAAGACAGCAGAGGTTGGAGACTGGGGTGCAGAAGGATTGTTACAGAAAGCACATTTTGGAAACTGGGGTGCAGAATGATGGTTGCAGAGTGCAGAGTTTGGAGACTGAGATGCAGAAAGACTTTTACAGGGAGTAAAATTTGGAGACTGAGGAGCAGAAGAAACGTTGTAGAGAGCAGAGGTTAGAGACTGATGTCCAGACGAATTGTTACAGAGATCACAGGGTGGAAACTGGAGTGCAGAAAGAGTGTTACAGAGAGCAGAGTTTGGAGACTGGGGTGCAGAAGAACTGTTACCGAGAGCAGAGGGTGGAGACTGGGGTGCAGAGGACTGTTGCAGAGTGCAGAGTTTGGAGACTGAGTTGCAGAAGAACTGTTACAGAGAGCAGAGTTTGGAGACTAGGGTGCAGAAAGACTAATATAGAAAGTAGATGTTGGAGACTGGGGTGTAGAAGGACCGTTACAGAGAGCAGAATTTGGAGACTGCTGTACAGAAAGACGGTTACAGGGTGCAGAGGTTGGAGACTGGGGTTCTAAAGGATCATTTCAGAGAGCAGACGTTGCAGATTGGTGTGCAGTAGTATCTTACAGAGAGTATAGGTTGGAGACTGAGCTGCATAAGGACTGTTACAGAAAGCACAGGTTGGAGACTGGGGTGCAGAAGGATTATTGCAGACAGCAGAGTATTCAGACTGAGGTACAGAAGAAATGTTGCAGAGAGCAGATGTTGTAGACTGGGTTGCACAAGGATTGTTGCAGCGAGCAGAGGTTGGAGTCTGGGGTGCAGAAGGATCGTTGCAGTGAGCAGGCGTTAGAGACTGGGGTGCAGATGGACTGATACAGAGAGCAGAGGTTGGAGACTGGAGTGCAGAAGACCTGTTATAGAGAGAACAATTTGGAGACTGGGGTGATGAAGGACTGTTACAGAGAGCAGAGTTTGAAGACTGGGTTGCAGAAGGATCTTACAGAGAGCAGAGAATGGAGATTGAGGTGCAGAAGCACTTTTACAGAGAGTAGAAGTTGGAGACTGAGGTGCACAAAGACCGTTGCAGAGAGAAGAGGTTGGAGACTGAGGTGCAGAAGTATTATTACAGAGAGCAGAGGTTGGAGACAGGAGTGCAGATGGACTGATACAGAGAGCAGAGTTTTTAGACTGGGATGTAAAAGAACTGTTGCAGAGAGTAGAGGTTGAAGATTGGGGTTCAGAAGGACTGTAGCAGAGAGCAGAGGTCGGAGACTAAGGTGCAGAAGGACAGTTACGCAGAGCAGAGGTTGGAGACTGGGTTGCAGAAAGACTGACAAAGAAAGCAAAGGTTGGAAATTGGGGTGCAGAAGTACCCTTACAGAGAGCAGAGGTTGGAGAATGCAGTATAGAAGGACTGTTGCAGAGAGCAAATTTTGGAGACTGGGGTGCATAATGACTGTTGCAGAGAGCAGATGTTGGAGACTGGGGTGCAGAAGGACTGTTGCAGAGAGCAGAGGTTGCAGACTGAGTTGCAGAAAGATGGTTACAGAGGGCAGAGTTTGGAGACTGTGGTTCAAACGACTGATACAGAAAGCACAGGTTGGATACTGGGGTGCATACAGACCCTTACAGAGAACAGAAGTTAGAGACTGTGGTACAGAAGGACTGTTATAGAGAGCAGAGGTTGGAGTCTGGGTTGCAGAAGAACCGATGTAGAGAACAGAGTTTGGAGACTGAAGTGCAGAAGGACCGTTGGGGCGATCAGAGTATAGAGACTTGGGTGTAGAAGGACTGTTGCAGAGAGCAGTGATTGGAGACTGAGTTACAGAAGGACTGTTACAGAGAACAGAGTTTTGAGACTGGGGTGCAGATGGATTATTGCAGAGAGCAGAGTTTTCAAACTGAGTTACAATAGAACTGTTTCAGAAAGCAAATGTTGGAGACTGGGGTTCACAAGGACTGTTGCAGCTAGCAGGGGTTTAAGACTGGGGTGCAGAAGGATCGTTGCAGAAAGAAGAGGTTGGAGACTGAGTTGCAGAAGGATTGTTACAGAGAGCAGATGTTGGAGACTGGGGTGCAGAAGGACTCTTATAGAGAGCAGAGGTTTTAGACTGAGATGTAGAAGGACTGTTGCAGAGAGTAGAGGTTGGAGTTTGGTGTCCAGAAGGACTGTAGCAGAGAGCAGAGGTTGGAGACTAAAGTGCAGAAGGACAGTTATACAGAGCAGAGTTTGGAGAGTGGGGTGCAGATGGACTAACACAGAAAGCAGAGGTTGGAGACTCGGGTGCAGAAGTACCATTACAGAGAGCAGAGGTTGTAGAATGCAGTACAGAAGGACTGTTACAGAGAGCAAAGTTTGGATACTGGGGTGTAGAATGACTGTTGTAGAGAGCAGATGTTGGAGACTGGGGTACAAAAGGACTGTTACAGAGAGCAGAGGATGGAGACTGGGGTGCAGAAGGACTGTTGCAGAGAGCAGAGGTTGCATACTGAGTTACAGAAGGATGGTTACAGAGGGCAGAGTTTGGAGACTTTGGTTCAAAGCGACTGATACAGAAAGCAGAAGTTGGATACTGGGGTGCATAAGGACCCTTACAGAGAACAAAGGTTGGAGACTGTGGTACAGAAGTACTGTTTCAGACAGCAGAGGTTGGAGACTGGGGTGCAGAAGAACTGATGTAGAGAACAGAGTTTGGAGACTGGGGTGCAGAAAGATTATTGGGGCGATCAGAGTATGGAGACTTGGGTGTAGAAGGACTGTTGCATAGAGCAGATGTTAAAGACTGGGTTTTAGAAGGACTGTTTAAGAGAAGAGATGTTAGAGACTTGTGCGCAGAAGGACTGTTGTATAGAGCAGAGGTTGGAGATTGAGGTACAGAAGGACTGTTACAAAGAGCATAGGTTGTAGACTGGGTTGCAGATGGAGGATTACAGAGAGGGGAGTTTTCAGACTGAGGTACAGAAGAACTGTTGCACAAAGCAGATGATGGAGACTGGGGTTCACAAGGACTGTTGCAGAGAGCAGTGGTTTGAGACTGGGGTGCAGAAGGATCGTTGTAGAGAGCAGAGGTTGAAGACTTATGTGCAGAAGGATCGTTGCAGAGAGCAGAGGTTCGAGACTGGGGTGCAGAAGGATGGTTACAGAGAGCAGAATTTGGAGACTGGGGTGCAGAAAGACTTTTACAGAGAGCACAGTTTGGAGACTGGGGTTCAGAAGGAATGTTGCAGAGAGCAGAGGTTAAAGACTGGGGTGCAGAAGGACAGTTACAGATAGCAGACGTTGGAGACTGGATTTCAGAACGATCTTACAGAGAAAAAAGTTTGGAGACTGTGGTGCAGAAGGACTGTTACAGAGAGCGGATGTTTGAGACTGGGGTGCAGAAGGATCATTACAGAGAGCAGAGGTTGGAGACTGGGGTACAGACGGACTTTTACAGAGAGCATAGGTTTGATACTGGGTGCAGAAGGATTGCTGCAGAGAGCAGAGGTAGGAGGCTGGGGTTCAGAAGGACTGTTGCTGAAAGCAGAGGTTGGAGACTGAGGTGCAGAAGGACTTTTACAGAGAGCAGAGGTTGGATACTGGGGTGCAGAAAGACTGACAAAGAAAGCAGATTTGGAGACTGGGGGGCAGAAGAACCGTTACAGAGAGCAGAGGTTGGAGACTCTGGTAGAGAAGGACTGTTACAGAGAGCAGAGTTTGGAGACTGGGGTGTAGAAGGACTGTTTCAGAAAACAGGGGTTGGAGAGTGAGGTGCAGAATAACCGTTGCAGAGAGCAGAGTTTGGAGTAGGTTCCAGAAGGACTGTTACAGCGAGCAGGGCTTGAAGACTGGTGTGCAGAAGGATCTTATAGAGAGCAGAGGTAAGAGATTGGGGTGCAGAAGAACTGTTTTAGAGAGAAGAGATAAGAGACTGGGTTGAAGAAGGATCATTGCAGCTAGTTGAGGTTGGAGACTGGGGTGCAAAAGGCCTCTTAGAGACAGCAGATGTTGGAGACTGGGATGCAGAAGGCCTGTTTCAGAGAGCAGAGTTTGGAGACTGGGGTGCAGAAGGACTGTTACAGAGAGCAGAGTTTGCAGACTGTTTTTCAGAATGGTCTTACAGAGAGGAGAGTTAGGAGACAGAGGTATAGAAAGACTGTTACAGAGAGAAGAGGTTGGAGACTGGGGTACAGAGTGATTGTTACAGAGAGCAGAGTTTTTAGACTGAGGTACAGAAGAACTGTTGCAGAGAGCAGATGTTGGAGACTGGGTTGCACAAGGACTGTTGCAGCGAGCAGATGTTGGAGACTGGGGTGCAGAAGGATCTTTGCAGAGAGCAGAGTTTAGAGACTGGGGTGTAGATGGAATGATACAGAGAACAGAGGTTGGAGATTGGGGTGCAAAAGGCCTGTTACAGAGCAGAGTTTGAAAACTTGGGTTCAGAAGGATCTTTTAGAGAGCAGAGTTTGGAGACTAAGATGCAGAAGCACAGTTACAGAGAGTAGAGGTTTGAGACTGAGGTGAGAAGGATAGTTACAGAGAAAAGAGGTTGGAGACTGGGGTGCAGAAAAACTTTTGCTTAAAACAGAGTGTGGAGACTGGGGTGTAGAAGGACTCTTGCAGAGAGTAGAGGTTGGAGATTGGGGTCCAGAAGGACTGTTACAGAGAGCAGAGTTTGCAGACTGGGGTGGAGAAAGACTGTTGCAGAGAGCAGATGCTGGAGACTAGGGTGCAAAAGGAAAGCTGCAGAGAGCACAGGGTGGAGACTGGGGTGCAGAAGTATCCTTGGGGCGAGCAGAGTATGGAGAATGGTGTGTAGAAGGACTGTTACAGAGAGCAGAGATAGGAGACCAAGGATTATAAGGACTTTTTCAGAGAGCAGACGTTGGAGACGTGGGTCAAGAAGAACTGTTGCATAGAGCAGAGGATGGAGACTGAGATGCAGAAGACGGTTACAAAAAGCAGAGTTTGAAGACTGGGGTGCAGAAGGACTATTACAGAGAGCAGACTTTGGAGACTGGGGTGTAGAAAGATCGTTGCAGAGAGCAGAGTTTGGAGACTGGGGTTCAGAAGGATTGTTAGAGAGAGCAGAGGTTGGAGACTGTGGTGCAGAAGGACTTTTACTGAGAGCACAGGTTGGAGACTGGGGTGCAGAAGGACTTTTACAGAGAGCACAGTTTAAAGACTGAGGTGCAGAAAAACTGTTGCAGAGAGCAAAGTTAGGAGACTGGGGTGCAGAAGGAGTGTTGTAGAGAGCAGAAGTTGGAGACTGAGGTGCAGAAAGACCCTTGCAGAAAGCAGAAGTAGGAGACTGGGGTACAGAGTAGTGTTACAGAGAACAGAGGTTCGAGACAGGTGTGCAGAATGATCTTACAGGGAGCATAGGTTGGAGACAGGGGTGCAAAAGAACTTTTGCTGAGAGCAGATGTTAGAGACTGATGTGGAGAAGGATCATTGAAGAGAGAAGAGTTTGCAGACTGGGTGCAAAAGGCCTGTTACATACATCAGAGGTTGGAGACTGGGGTGAAGAAGACCTGATACAGAGAGCAGTTCTTGTAGACTGGAGTGCAGAAGGACAGTTACAGAGATCAGAGTTTGGAGACTGGGTTGCAAAAGAATCTTACAGAGGGCAGAGGTTGAAGAATGAGGTACAGAAGGACTGTTAGAGAGAGCAGAGTTTGGTGACTGAGGTGCAGAAGGATCATTGGAGAGAGCAGTGTTTGAAGACTGCAATGCAGAAGGACTGATACAGAAAGCAGAGGTTTAAGACTGGGGTGCAGAAGGACCTTCACAGAAAACAGAGGTTGGAGAGTGAAAGACTCTTACAGAGAGCAGACGTTGCAGACTGGGGTGCAGAATGACTGTTGTAGAGAACAGAGGTTGGAGACTGGTTTACAGAAGGACCATTGCAGAAAGTAGAGGTTGGAGACTGGGTTTCAGAAGGATCTTACAGAGAGCAGAGTTTTGACACTGAGGTGCAGAAGGACTGTGACAGAGAGAAGAGGTTTGAGATTGGGGCGCTGAAGGACTGTAGCAGAGAGCAGAGGTTGGAGTCTGAGGTGCAGAAAGTCTGTTACACAGAGCACAGGTTGGAGACTGGGGTGCACAAGGACTGATACAGAAAGCAGAGTTTGTAGACTGGGGTGCAGAAGGACCCTTACCAAGAGCAGAGGTTGGAGATTGCAGTATAGAATGACAGTTAAAGAGAGCAGAGGTTGGAGACTAGGGTAAAGAAGGACTGTTGCATAGAACAGAGGATGGAGACTGGGGTGCAGAAAAACTCTTGCAGAGAGCAGAGTTTGAAGACTGGTTGCAGAAGGACTGTTTCAGAGAGCAGAGGTTGCAGTGTGAGGTGCAGAATGACGGTTACAGAGAGCAGAATTTGGAGACTGTGGTGCAGAAGGACTGATATAGAAAGTAGAGGTGGGAGACTGGGATGCATATGGACCCTTAGAGAGAACAGAGGTTGGAGACTGCAGTACAGAAGGACTGATGTAGAGAACAAGGTTGGAGTCTGGAGTGCAGAGGTACCAATGCAGAGAGCAGAGGTTAAAGACTGGGGTGCAGAAGGAATGTTACAGAGAGCACAGGTTGGAGACTGAGGTGTAGAAGGAGTGTTACACAGAGCAGAGTTTAAAGACTGAGGTGCAGAAGTACTGTTACAGAAAGCAGAGGTTGGAAATTGGGGTGTAGAAGGACCGTTACCGAGAGCAGAGTTTGGAGACTGCGGTACAGAAGGACTGTTACACAGAGCAGATCTCAGAGACTGGGGAGCAGCAGGACTGTTGCAGAGGACAAAAGTTAGAGACTGGGGTGGAGAAGGAATGTTACAGAGAGCAGAGTTTGGAAACTGGAGTTCAGAAAGATCTTACAGAGAGCAGAGTCTGGAGACTGTGGTGCAGAAGGACTGTTGCAGAGAGCAGAATTTGGAGACTGGGGTCAAGAAGGATCATTGGAAAATGCAGATTTTAGAGACTGAGGTGCAGATGGACTGTTACAGAGAGCAGAGTTTGGAGACTGAGGTGCAGAAGGACTGTTACAGAGAGCAGAGGTTCGAGACTGGGGTGGAGAAAAATCATTGCAGAAAGAAGAAGTTGGAGACTGGGGTTCTGAAGGCCTGTTAAAGAGAGCAGAGGTTCGAGACTGGGTTGCAAAATTCCTGTTACAGAGAGCATAATTTGGAAACTATTGTGCATGAGGACTGTTACAGAGAGCAGAGTTTGGAGACTGGGTTGCAGAAGGGCCTTACAGAGAGCACAGGTAGGAGACTGGGGTGCAGAAAGACCGTTGAAGAGAACAGAGTTTGCAGACAGAGGTGCAGAAGGATTGTTACAGAGAGCAGAGTTTGGAGACTGGGGTGCAGAAGAACTGTTGCAGAGAGCAGAGGTTGGACACTGAAGTGCAGAATGACTGTTGCAAAAAGCAGATGTTGGAGACTGGGGTGCAGAAGGACTGTTGCAGAGAGTAGAGGTTGGAGACTAAGGTGCAGAGGGACACTTAGAGCAGAAGTTAGAGACTGAGGTGCAGAAGGACTGTTGCAGAGATAAGAGGTTGGAGACTGGGGTGCAGTAGGATCATTGCAGAGAGGAGAGGTTGAAGATTGGGATGCAGAAAGATTATTTCCAAGAGCAGAGTTGGAGACTGGGGTGCAGAAGGCCTGCTACAGAGAGCAGAGAATGGAGACTGGCATGCAGAAGGCCTGTTACAGAGAGGAGAGGTTTGAGACTGGGGTGCAGAAGGACTGTTATAGAGACCAGAGATTGGAGACAGGGTTGCTGAAGAATCTTACAGAGAGCAGAGGTTAGAGACTGATGTGCAGGTGTACTGTTACAAAGAGCAGTGGTTGGAGACTGGGGTTCAGAAGGATCATGCCGAGAGCAGAGGTTCAGACTGAGGTGCAGAAGAACTGTTACAGGGAGCAGAGGTGGGAGACTGAGGTGTAGAAGGTCTGTTACAGAGAGCAGAGTTTAGAGACTGAGGTGTAGAAGTACTGTTACAGGAAGCAGAGGTTTGAAATTGCCGTGCAAAAGGACCGTTAAAGAGAGCAGAGTTTGGAGACTGCGGTTTAGGACTGTTACCGAGAGCAGAGGTTAAAAACTGGGATGCAGAAAGACTCTTACAGAGAGCACAAGTTGGAGACTGAGGTGCAGAAGTATGGATACAGAGAACAGAGGTTGGAGACTGGGATTCAGACAGGCTGATACAGAAAGCAGAATTTGGAGCGAGGGGTGTAGAAGAACCGAAAGAGAGAGCAGAGGTTTGACACTGCGGTACAGAAGGACTGTTACAGAGAGCAGATCTCGGAGACTGGGGAGGAAAAAGACTGTTGCAGAGAGAATAGGTTGGAGAATGAGGTGCAGAAGGACTGGTCCAGAGAGCAGAGTTTGGAGACTGGGGTGCAGAAGGACTGTTACAGAGAGCAGAGTTTTGAGACTTGGGTGCAGAAGGACTGCTACAGAGAGCAGAGGTTGGAGAATGGGGTTCAGATGGATCTTACATAGAGCAGAGTTTGGAGACTGGGGTGCAAAAGGACTGTTTAAGAGAGCAGGTGTTGGAGACTGGGGTGGAGAAGAATCGTTGCAGAGAGAAGAGGTTGGAGACTTGGGTACAAAAGGCCTGTTACACAGTCAGAGTTTGGAGACTGCATTGCATAAGTCCTGTTACAGAGAGCAGAGGTTGAAGACTGTTGTGTAGATGGACTGTTACAGAGTGCAGAGTTTAAAGTCTGGGTTGCAGAAGGATGAAACAGAGGGCACAGTTGGAAGACTGAGGTGCAGAAGGACTGTTACAGAGAGCAGAGGTAGAAGACTGGGGTGCAGAAGGGTCGTTGCAGAGAGCAGAGTTTTCAGACTGAGGTGCAGAATGACTGTTGCAGAGAGCAGATGTTGGAGAATGGTGTGGAGAATGACTGATTCAGAGAGCAGATGTTGGTAACTAGGGTCCAGAATGACTGTTGTAGAAAGCAGAGGTTGGAGACTGGGGTGCAGAAGGACTGTTGCAGAGAGCAGAGTTTGGAGACTGAGGTGCGGAAGTCCTGTTACAGAGAGCAGAGTTTGGAGACTCGGGTTCAGAAGGACAGTTTCAGAGAGCAGAGGTTAAATACAGGGGTGCAGAGGGATCTTACAGAGTGCAGAATTTGGAGACTGAGTTGCAGAAGGACTGTTGCAGAGATCAGAGTTTGGAGACTGAGGTGCAGAAGGACTCTTACAGCGAGCAGAGTTTGGAAACTGGGGTACAGAAAGACTGATACAGAAAGCAGCGATTGGAATCTGGGGTGCAGAAAGACCGTTACAGAGAGCAGAGGTTGGATTCTGCAGTACCGGGGGACTGTTACAGAGAGCAGTGGTTGAAGACTGGGGTGCAGAAGTACTGTAGTAGAGAGCAGATGTTGGTAACTAGGTTTCAGAAAGACTGTTGCAGAGAGCAGAGTTTGGAGACTGGGGTGTAGAATGACTCTTGCGGAGAGCAGAGGTTGGAGACTGGGGTGCAGAAGGACTGTTACAGAGAGCAGAGGTTGGAGACAGGGTTGAAGAAGGATCTTAAAGAGAGCAGAATTTGAAGACTGAGGTGCAGAAGGACTGTTGCAGAGATCAGAGGTTGGAGAC
>NW_027523847.1:0-39837 GCF_052094955.1 Ictidomys tridecemlineatus | reverse complement strand
GAAACCGGTTACTGCCAACGAACGGTTTCACCGAGAAGAACGAAATTTGGCGAGCCAAGTGGGATTGGTGTACTGATCATTACCTGAAAGTTTCATCAAGATTGGGTGAAAAAGTGTGTGCTGAGAATTCAGGCAACTCGTAGTTTTTTGGAAGCTTGGCAGGCCCTTTCCATGAAAGTGATTCTCGCCAGTCTCTGCAAAGGGCTACATCAACAGCAAACAAACCATAGAGATAGAACTTGAAACTGCTTTATGGTGTCAAGTTTCAAAGAGCTAGCACAAACCGTGTTTGATTTAGAGTTCCAAATACATGTATCCCTATAGGAGAAAAGAGAGTGAAACCTCAAAATGAAACCGGTTACTGCCAACGACCGGTTTCACCGAGAAGAACGAAATTTGGCGAGCCAAGTGGGATTGGTGTACTGATCATTACCTGAAAGTTTCATCAAGAGTCGGTGAAAAAGTGTGTGCTGAGATTTCAGGGAACTCGTAGTTTTTTGGAAGCTTGGAAGGCCCTTTCCATGAAAGTGATTCTCGCCAGTGTCTGCTTAGGGCTACATCAACAGCAAACAATCCATAGAGATAGAACTTGAAACTGCATTATGGTGTCAAGTTTCAAAGAGCTAGCCCAAACCGTGTTTGATTTAGAGTTCCAAATACATGTATCCCTATAGGAGAAAACAGAGTGAAACCTCCAAATGAAACCGATTACTGCCAATCAACGGTTTCACCTAGAAGAACGAAATTTGGCGAGCCAAGTGGGATTTGTGTACTGATCATTACCTGAAAGTTTCATCAAGATTGGGTGAAAAAGTGTGTGCTGAGATTTCAGGCAACTCGTAGTTTTTTGGAAGCTTGGCAGGCCCTTTCCATGAAAGTGATTCTCGCCAGTCTCTGCTTAGGGCTACATCAACAGCAAACAAACCATAGAGATAGAACTTGAAACTGCTTTATGGTGTCAAGTTTCAAAGAGCTAGCACAAACCGTGCTTGATTTAGAGTTCCAAATACATATATCCCTATAGGAGAAAACAGAGTGAAACCTCCAAATGAAACCGGTTACTGCCAACGAACGGTTTCACCTAGAAGAACGAAATTTGGCGAGCCAAGTGGGATTGGTGTACTGATCATTACCTGAAAGTTTCATCAAGATTGGGTGAAAAAGTGTGTGCTGAGATTTCAGGCAACTCGTAGTTTTTTGGAAGCTTGGCAGGCCCTTTCCATGAAAGTGATTCTCGCCAGTCTCTGCTTAGGGCTACATCAACAGCAAACAAACCATAGAGATAGAACTTGAAACTGCTTTATTGTGTCAAGTTTCAAGGAGCTAGCACAAACCGTGTTTGATTTAGAGTTGCAAATACATGTATCCCTATAGGAGAAAACAGAGTGAAACCTCAAAATGAAACGGTTACTGCCAACGAACGGTTTCACTTAGAAGAACAAAATTTTGCGAGCCAAGTGGGATTGTGTACTGATCGTTACCTGAAAGTTTCATCAAGATTGGGTGAAAAAGTGTGTGCTGAGATTTCAGCAACTCGTAGTTTTTTGGAAGCTTGGCAGGCCTTTTCATGAAAGTGATTCTCGCCAGTCTCTGCTTAGGGCTACATCAACAGCAAACAAACCATAGAGATAGAACTTGAAACTGCTTTATGGTGTCAAGTTTCAAAGAGCTAGCAAAAACCGTGTTTGATTTAGAGTTCCAAATACATGTATCCCTATAGGAGAAAACAGAGTGAAACCTCAAAATGTAACCGGTTACTGCCAACGAACGGTTTCACCTAGAAGAACGAAATTTGGCGAGCCAAGTGGGATTGGTGAACTGATCATGACCTGAAAGTTTCATCAAGATTGGGTTGAAAAAGTGTGTGCTGAGATTTCAGGCAACTCGTAGTTTTTTGGGAAGCTTGGCAGGCCCTTTCCATGAAAGTGATTCTCGCCAGTCTCTGCTTAGGGCTACATCAACAGCAAACAAACCATAGAGATAGAACTTGAACTGCTTTATGGTGTCAAGTTTCAAAGAGCTAGCACAACCGTGTTTGATTTAGAGTTCCAAATACATGTATCCCTATAGGAGAAAACAGAGTGAAACCTCAAAATGAAACAGGTTACTGCCAACGAACGGTTTCACCTAGAGAAACGAAATTTGGCGAGCCAAGTGGGATTGGTGAACTGATCATGACCTGAAAGTTTCATCAAGATTGGGTGAAAAAGTGTGTGCTGAGATTTCAGGCAACTCGTAGTTTTTTGGAAGCTTGGCAGGCCCTTTCCATGAAAGTGATTCTCGCCAGTCTCTGCTTAGGGCTACATCAACAGCAAACAAACCATAGAGATTGAACTTGAAACTGCTTTATGGTGTCAAGTTTCAAAGAGCTAGCACAAACCATGTTTGATTTAGAGTTCCAAATACATGTATCCCTATAGGAGAAAACAGAGTGAAACCTCCAAATGAAACCGGTTACTGCCAACGAACGGTTTCACCTAGAAGAAGGAAAGTTTGCGAGCCAAGTGGGATTGGTGTACTGATCATTACCTGAAAGTTTCATCAAGAGTCGGTGAAAAAGTGTGTGCTGAGATTTCAGGGAACTCGTAGTTTTTTGGAAGCTTGGAAGGCCCTTTCCATGAAAGTGATTCTCGCCAGTGTCTGCTTAGGGCTACATCAACAGCAAACAAACCATAGAGATAGAACTTGAAACTGCATTATGGTGTCAAGTTTCAAAGAGCTAGCACAAACCGTGTTTGATTTAGAGTTCCAAATACATGTATACCTATAGGAGAAAACAGAGTGAAACCTCAAAATGAAAACGATTACTGCAATCAACGGTTTCACCTAGAAGAACGAAATTTGGCGAGCCAAGTGGGATTTGTGTACTGATCATTACCTGAAAGTTTCATCAAGATTGGGTGAAAAAGTGTGTGCTGAGATTTCAGGCAACTCGTAGTTTTTTGGAAGCTTGGCAGGCCCTTTCCATGAAAGTGATTCTCACCAGTCTCTGCTTAGGGCTACATCAACAGCAAACAAACCATAGAGATAGAACTTGAAACTGCTTTATGGTGTCAAGTTTCAAAGAGCTAGCACAAACCGTGCTTGATTTAGAGTTCCAAATACATGTATCCCTATAGGAGAAAACAGAGTGAAACCTCCAAATGAAACCGGTTACTGCCAACGAACGGTTTCACCGAGAAGAACGAAATTTGGCGAGCCAAGTGGATTGGTGTACTGATCATTACCTGAAAGTTTCATCAAGATTGGGTGAAAATGTGTGTGCTGAGATTTCAGGCACTCGTAGTCTTTTGAAGCTTGGCAGGCCCTTTCCATGAAAGTGATTCTCGCCAGTCTCTGCTTAGGGCTACATCAACAGCAAACAAACCATAGAGATAGAACTGGAAACTGCTTTATTGTGTCAAGTTTCAAGGAGCTAGCACAAACCGTGTTTGATTTAGAGTTGCAAATACATGTATCCCTATAGGAGAAAACAGAGTGAAACCTCCAAATGAAACCGTTTACTGCCAACGAACGGTTTCACCTAGAAGAACGAAATTTGGCGAGCCAAGTGGGATTGGTGTACTGATCATTACCTGAAAGTTTCATCAAGATGGGGTGAAAAAGTGTGTGCTGAGATTTCAGGCAACTCGTAGTTTTTTGGAAGCTTGGCAGGCCCTTTCCATGAAAGTGATTCTCGCGAGTGTCTGCTTAGGGCTACATCAACAGCAAACAAACCATAGAGATAGAACTTGAAACTGCATTATGGTGTCAAGTTTCAAAGAGCTAGCACAAACCGTGTTTGATTTAGCGTTCCAAATACATGTATCCCTATAGGAGAAAACAGAGTGAAACCTCCAAATGAAACCGATTACTGCCAATGAACGGTTTCACCTAGAAGAACGAAATTTGGCGAGCCAAGTGGGATTTGTGTACTGATCATTACCTGAAAGTTTCATCAAGATTGGGTGAAAAAGTGTGTGCTGAGATTTCAGGCAACTTGTAGTTTTTTGGAAATCTTGGCAGGCCCTTTCCATGAAAGTGATTCTCGCCAGTCTCTGCTTAGGGCGACATCAACAGCAAACAAACCATAGAGATAGAACTTGAAACTGCTTCATGGTGTCAAGTTTCAAAGAGCTAGCACAAACCTTGTTTGATTTAGAGTTCCAAATACATGTATCCCTATAGGAGAAAACAGAGTGAAACCTCCAAATGAAACCGGTTACTGCCAACGAACGGTTTCACCTAGAAGAACGAAATTTGGCGAGCCAAGTGGGATCGGTGTACTGATCATTACCTGAAAGTTTCATCAAGATTGGGTGAAAAAGTGTGTGGTGAGATTTCAGGCAACTCGTAGTTTTTTGGAAGCTTGGCAGGCCCTTTCCATGAAAGTGATTCTGGCCAGTCTCTGCTTAGGGCTACATCAACAGCAAACAAACCATAGAAATAGAACTTGAAACTGCTTTATGGTGTCAAGTTTCAAAGAGCTAGCACAAACCGTGCTTGATTTAGAGTTCCAAATACATGTATCCCTATAGGAGAAAACAGAGTGAAACCTCCAAATGAAAGCGGTTACTGCCAACGAACGGTTTCACCTAGAAGAACGAAATTTGGCGAGCCAAGTGGGATTGGTGTACTGATCATTACCTGAAAGTTTCATCAAGATTGGGTGAAAAAGTGTGTGCTGAGATTTCAGGAAACTCGTAGTTTTTTGGAAGCTTGGCAGACCCTTTCCATGACAGTGATTCTCGCCAGTCTCTGCTTAGGGCTACATCAACAGCAAACAAACCATAGAGATAGAACTTGAAACTGCTATATTGTGTCAAGTTTCAAGGAGCTAGCACAAACCGTGTTTGATTTAGAGTTCCAAATACATGTATCCCTATAGGAGAAAACAGAGTGAAACCTCCAAATGAAACCGGTTACTGCCAACGAACGGTTTCACCTAGAAGAAGGAAAGTTTGCGAGCCAAGTGGGATTGGTGTACTGATCATTACCTGAAAGTTTCATCAAGAGTCGGTGAAAAAGTGTGTGCTGAGATTTCAGGGAACTCGTAGTTTTTTGGAAGCTTGGAAGGCCCTTTCCATGAAAGTGATTCTCGCCAGTGTCTGCTTAGGGCTACATCAACAGCAAACAAACCATAGAGATAGAACTTGAAACTGCATTATGGTGTCAAGTTTCAAAGAGCTAGCACAAACCGTGTTTGATTTAGAGTTCCAAATACATGTATACCTATAGGAGAAAACAGAGTGAAACCTCAAAATGAAACCGATTACTGCCAATCAACGGTTTCACCTAGAAGAACGAAATTTGGCGAGCCAAGTGGGATTTGTGTACTGATCAATACCTGAAAGTTTCATCAAGATTGGGTGAAAAAGTGTGTGCTGAGATTTCAGGCAACTCGTAGTTTTTTGGAAGCTTGGCAGGCCCTTTCCATGAAAGTGATTCTCACCAGTCTCTGCTTAGGGCTACATCAACAGCAAACAAACCATAGAGATAGAACTTGAAACTGCTTTATGGTGTCAAGTTTCAAAGAGCTAGCACAAACCGTGCTTGATTTAGAGTTCCAAATACATGTATCCCTATAGGAGAAAACAGAGTGAAACCTCCAAATGAAACCGGTTACTGCCAACGAACGGTTTCACCGAGAAGAACGAAATTTGGCGAGCCAAGTGGGATTGGTGTACTGATCATTACCTGAAAGTTTCATCAAGATTGGGTGAAAATGTGTGTGCTGAGATTTCAGGCAACTCGTAGTTTTTTGGAAGCTTGGCAGGCCCTTTCCATGAAAGTGATTCTCGCCAGTCTCTGCTTAGGGCTACATCAACAGCAAACAAACCATAGAGATAGAACTGGAAACTGCTTTATTGTGTCAAGTTTCAAGGAGCTAGCACAAACCGTGTTTGATTTAGAGTTGCAAATACATGTATCCCTATAGGAGAAAACAGAGTGAAACCTCCAAATGAAACCGTTTACTGCCAACGAACGGTTTCACCTAGAAGAACGAAATTTGGCGAGCCAAGTGGGATTGGTGTACTGATCATTACCTGAAAGTTTCATCAAGATGGGGTGAAAAAGTGTGTGCTGAGATTTCAGGCAACTCGTAGTTTTTTGGAAGCTTGGCAGGCCCTTTCCATGAAAGTGATTCTCGCGAGTGTCTGCTTAGGGCTACATCAACAGCAAACAAACCATAGAGATAGAACTTGAAACTGCATTATGGTGTCAAGTTTCAAAGAGCTAGCACAAACCGTGTTTGATTTAGAGTTCCAAATACATGTATCCCTATAGGAGAAAACAGAGTGAAACCTCCAAATGAAACCGATTACTGCCAATGAACGGTTTCACCTAGAAGAACGAAATTTGGCGAGCCAAGTGGGATTTGTGTACTGATCATTACCTGAAAGTTTCATCAAGATTGGGTGAAAAAGTGTGTGCTGAGATTTCAGGCAACTTGTAGTTTTTTGGAATCTTGGCAGGCCCTTTCCATGAAAGTGATTCTCGCCAGTCTCTGCTTAGGGCTACATCAACAGCAAACAAACCATAGAGATAGAACTTGAAACTGCTTCATGGTGTCAAGTTTCAAAGAGCTAGCACAAACCTTGTTTGATTTAGAGTTCCAAATACATGTATCCCTATAGGAGAAAACAGAGTGAAACCTCCAAATGAAACCGGTTACTGCCAACGAACGGTTTCACCTAGAAGAACGAAATTTGGCGAGCCAAGTGGGATCGGTGTACTGATCATTACCTGAAAGTTTCATCAAGATTGGGTGAAAAAGTGTGTGGTGAGATTTCAGGCAACTCGTAGTTTTTTGGAAGCTTGGCAGGCCCTTTCCATGAAAGTGATTCTGGCCAGTCTCTGCTTAGGGCTACATCAACAGCAAACAAACCATAGAAATAGAACTTGAAACTGCTTTATGGTGTCAAGTTTCAAAGAGCTAGCACAAACCGTGCTTGATTTAGAGTTCCAAATACATGTATCCCTATAGGAGAAAACAGAGTGAAACCTCCAAATGAAAGCGGTTACTGCCAACGAACGGTTTCACCTAGAAGAACGAAATTTGGCGAGCCAAGTGGGATTGGTGTACTGATCATTACCTGAAAGTTTCATCAAGATTGGGTGAAAAAGTGTGTGCTGAGATTTCAGGAAACTCGTAGTTTTTTGGAAGCTTGGCAGACCCTTTCCATGACAGTGATTCTCGCCAGTCTCTGCTTAGGGCTACATCAACAGCAAACAAACCATAGAGATAGAACTTGAAACTGCTATATTGTGTCAAGTTTCAAGGAGCTAGCACAAACCGTGTTTGATTTAGAGTTCCAAATACATGTATCCCTATAGGAGAAAACAGAGTGAAACCTCCAAATGAAACCGTTTACTGCCAATGAACGGTTTCACCTAGAAGAACGAAATTTGGCGAGCCAAGTGGGATTGGTGTACTGATCATTACCTGAAAGTTTCATCAAGATGGGGTGAAAAAGTGTGTGCTGAGATTTCAGGGAACTCCTAGTTTTTTGGAAGCTTGGCAGGCCCTTTCCATGAAAGTGATTCTCGCCAGTGTCTGCTTAGGGCTACATCAACAGCAAACAAACCATAGAGATAGAACATGAAACTGCATTATGGTGTCAAGTTTCAAAGAGCTAGCACAAACCGTGTTTGATTTAGAGTTCCAAATACATGTATCCCTATAGGAGAAAACAGAGTGAAACCTCCAAATGAAACCGATTACTGCCAATGAACGGTTTCACCTAGAAGAACGAAATTTGGCGAGCCAAGTGGGATTTGTGTACTGATCATTACCTGAAAGTTTCATCAAGATTGGGTGAAAAAGTGTGTGCTGAGATTTCAGGCAACTCGTAGTTTTTAGGAATCTTGGCAGGCCCTTTCCATGAAAGTGATTCTCGCCAGTCTCTGCTTAGGGCTACATCAACAGCAAACAAACCATAGAGATAGAACTTGAAACTGCTTCATGGTGTCAAGTTTCAAAGAGCTAGCACAAACCGTGTTTGATTTAGAGTTCCAAATACATGTATCCCTATAGGAGAAAACAGAGTGAAACCTCCAAATGAAACCGGTTACTGCCAACGAACGGTTTCACCTAGAAGAACGAAATTTGGCGAGCCAAGTGGGATCGGTGTACTGATCATTACCTGAAAGTTTCATCAAGATTGGGTGAAAAAGTGTGTGCTGAGATTTCAGACAACTCGTAGTTTTTTGGAAGCTTGGCAGGCCCTTTCCATGAAAGTGATTCTCGCCAGTCT
This sequence comes from Ictidomys tridecemlineatus, assembly GCF_052094955.1. NCBI lineage: Eukaryota > Metazoa > Chordata > Mammalia > Rodentia > Sciuridae > Ictidomys > Ictidomys tridecemlineatus. The sequence goes on along the minus strand of NW_027523847.1, from coordinate 31,600 downwards.
CTGCTTAGGGCTACATCAACAGCAAACAAACCATAGAGATAGAACTTGAAACTGCTTTATGGTGTCAAGTTTCAAAGAGCTAGCACAAACCGTGCTTGATTTAGAGTTCCAAATACATGTATCCCTATAGGAGAAAACAGAGTGAAACCTCCAAATGAAAGCGGTTACTGCCAACGAACGGTTTCACCTAGAAGAACGAAATTTGGCCAGCCAAGTGGGATTGGTGTACTGATCATTACCTGAAAGTTTCATCAAGATTGGGTGAAAAAGTGTGTGCTGAGATTTCAGGAAACTCGTAGTTTTTTGGAAGCTTGGCAGACCCTTTCCATGACAGTGATTCTCGCCAGTCTCTGCTTAGGGCTACATCAACAGCAAACAAACCATAGAGATAGAACTTGAAACTGCTTTATTGTGTCAAGTTTCAAGGAGCTAGCACAAACCGTGTTTGATTTAGAGTTCCAAATACATGTATCCCTATAGGAGAAAACAGAGTGAAACCTCCAAATGAAACCGTTTACTGCCAACGAACGGTTTCACCTAGAAGAACGAAATTTGGCGAGCCAAGTGGGATTGGTGTACTGATCATTACCTGAATGTTTCATCAAGATGGGGTGAAAAAGTGTGTGCTGAGATTTCAGGGAACTCGTAGTTTTTTGGAAGCTTGGCAGGCCCTTTCCATGAAAGTGATTCTCGCCAGTGTCTGCTTAGGGCTACATCAACAGCAAACAAACCATAGAGATAGAACTTGAAACTGCATTATGGTGTCAAGTTTCAAAGAGCTAGCACAAACCTTGTTTGATTTAGAGTTCCAAATACATGTATCCCTATAGGAGAAAACAGAGTGAAACCTCCAAATGAAACCGGTTACTGCCAACGAACGGTTTCACCTAGAAGAACGAAATTTGGCGAGCCAAGTGGGATCGGTGTACTGATCATTACCTGAATGTTTCATCAAGATTGGGTGAAAAAGTGTGTGCTGAGATTTCAGGCAACTCGTAGTTTTTTGGAAGCTTGGCAGGCCCTTTCCATGAAAGTGATTCTCGCCAGTCTCTGCTTAGGGCTACATCAACAGCAAACAAACCATAGAGATAGAACTTGAAACTGCTTTATGGTGTCAAGTTTCAAAGAGCTAGCACAAACCGTGCTTGATTTAGAGTTCCAAATACATGTATCCCTATAGGAGAAAACAGAGTGAAACCTCCAAATGAAACCGTTTACTGCCAACGAACGGTTTCACCTAGAAGAACGAAATTTGGCGAGCCAAGTGGGATTGGTGTACTGATCATTACCTGAAAGTTTCATCAAGATGGGGTGAAAAAGTGTGTGCTGAGATTTCAGGGAACTCGTAGTTTTTTGGAAGCTTGGCAGGCCCTTTCCATGAAAGTGATTCTCGCCAGTGTCTGCTTAGGGCTACATCAACAGCAAACAAACCATAGAGATAGAACTTGAAACTGCATTATGGTGTCAAGTTTCAAAGAGCTAGCACAAACCGTTTTTGATTTAGAGTTCTAAATACATGTATCCCTATAGGAGAAAACAGAGTGAAACCTCCAAGTGAAACCGATTACTGCCAATGAACGGTTTCACCTAGAAGAACGGAATTTGGCGAGCCAAGTGGGATTTGTGTACTGATCATTACCTGAAAGTTTCATCAAGATTGGGTGAAAAAGTGTGTGCTGAGATTTCAGGCAACTCGTAGGTTTTTGGAATCTTGGCAGGCCCTTTCCATAAAAGTGATTCTCGCCAGTCTCTGCTTAGGGCTACATCAACAGCAAACAAACCATAGAGATAGAACTTGAAACTGCTTCATGGTGTCAAGTTTCAAAGAGCTAGCACAAACCGTGTTTGATTTAGAGTTCCAAATACATGTATCCCTATAGGAGAAAACAGAGTGAAACCTCCAAATGAAACCGGTTACTGCCAACGAACGGTTTCACCTAGAAGAACGAAATTTGGCGAGCCAAGTGGGATTGGGGTACTGATCATTACCGGAAAGTTTCATCAAGATTGGGTGAAAAAGTGTGTGCTGAGATTTCCGGCAACTCGTAGTTTTTTGGAAGCTTGGCAGGCCCTTTCCATGAAAGTGATTTTCGCCAGTCTCTGCTTAGGGCTACATCAACAGCAAACAAACCATAGAGATAGAACTTGAAACTGCTTTATGGTGTCAAGTTTCAAAGAGCTAGCACAAACCGTGTTTGATTTAGAGTTCCAAATACATGTATCCCTATAGGAGAAAACAGAGTGAAACCTCAAAATGAAACCGGTTACTGCCAACGAACGGTTTCACCTAGAAGAACGAAATTTGGTGAGCCAAGTGGGATTGGTGTACTGATCATTACCTGAGAGTTTCATCAAGATTGGGTGAAAAAGTGTGTGCTGAGATTTCAGGCAACTCGTAGTTTTTTGGAAGCTTGGCAGGCCCTTTCCATGAAAGTGATTCTCGCCAGTCTCTGCTTAGGGCTACATCAACAGCAAACAAACCATAGAGATAGAACTTGAAACTGCTTTATGGTGTCAAGTTTCAAAGAGCTAGCACAAACCGTGTTTGATTTAGAGTTCCAAATACATGTATCCCTATAGGAGAAAACAGGTGAAACCTCCAAATGAAACCGGTTGCTGCCAACGAAGGGTTTCACCTAGAAGAAGGAAATTTGGCGAGCCAAGTGGGATTGGTGTACTGATCATGACCTGAAAGTTTCATCAAGATTGGGTGAAAAAGTGTGTGCTGAGATTTCAGGCAACTCGTAGTTTTTTGGAAGCTTGGCAGGCCCTTTCCATGAAAGTGATTCTCGCCAGTCTCTGCTTAGGGCTACATCAACAGCAAACAAACCATAGAGATAGAACTTGAAACTGCTTTATGGTGTCAAGTTCCAAAGAGCTAGCACAAACCGTGTTTGATTTAGAGTTCCAAATACATGTATCCCTATAGGAGAAAACAGAGTGAAACCTCAAAATGAAACCGGTTACTGCCAACGAACGGTTTCACCTAGAAGAACGAAATTTTTCGAGCCAAGAAGGATCGGTGTACTGATCATTACCTGAAAGTTTCATCAAGATTGGGTGAAAAAGTGTGTGCTGAGATTTCAGGCAACTCATAGTTTTTTGGAAGCTTGGCAGGCCCTTTCCATGAAAGTGATTCTCGCCAGTCTCTGCTTAGGGCTACATCAACTGCAAACAAACCATAGAGATAGAACTTGAAACTGCTTTATTGTGTCAAGTTTCAAAGAGCTAGCACAAACCGTGTTTGATTTAGAGTTCCAAATACATGTATCCCTATAGGAGAAAACAGAGTGAAACGTCAAAATGAAACCGGTTACTGCCAACGAACGGTTTCACCTAGAAGAACGAAATTTTTCGAGCCAAGAAGGATCGGTGTACTGATCATTACCTGAAAGTTTCATCAAGATTGGGTGAAAAAGTGTGTGCTGAGATTTCAGGCAACTCATAGTTTTTTGGAAGCTTGGCAGGCCCTTTCCATGAAAGTGATTCTCGCCAGTCTCTGCTTAGGGCTACATCAACTGCAAACAAACCATAGAGATAGAACTTGAAACTGCTTTATTGTGTCAAGTTTCAAAGAGCTAGCACAAACCGTGTTTGATTTAGAGTTCCAAATACATGTATCCCTATAGGAGAAAACAGAGTGAAACCTCAAAATGAAACCGGTTACTGCCAACGAACGATTTCACCTAGAAGAACGAAATTTGGCGAGCCAAGTGGGACTGGGTTACTGATCATTACCTGAAAGTTCCATCAAGATTGGGTGAAAAAGTGTTTGCTGAGATTTCAGGCAACTCGTAGTTTTTTGGAAGCTTCGCAGGCCCTTTCCATGAAAGTGATTCTCGCCAGTCTCTGCTTAGGGCTACATCAACAGCAAACAAACCATAGTGATAGAACTTGAAACTGCTTTATTGTGTCAAGTTTCAAAGAGCTAGCACAAACCGTGTTTGATTTAGAGTTCCAAATACATGTATCCCTATAGGAGAAAACAGAGTGAAACCTCAAAATGAAACCGGTTACTGCCAACGAACGGTTTCACCTAGAAGAACGAAATTTGGCGAGCCAAGTGGGACTGGTGTACTGATCATTACCTGAAAGTTTCATCTAGATTGGGTGAAAAAGTGTGTGCTGAGATTTCAGGCAACTCGTAGTTTTTTGGAAGCTTGGCAGGCACTTTCCATGAAAGTGATTCTCGCCAGTCTCTGCTTAGGGCTACATCAACAGCAAACAAACCATAGAGATAGAACTTGAAACTGCTTTATTGTGTCAAGTTTCAAAGAGCTAGCACAAACCGTGTTTGATTTAGAGTTCCAAATACATGTATCCCTATAGGAGAAAACAGAGTGAAACCTCCAAATGAAACCGGTTTCTGCCAACGAACAGTTTAACCTAGAATAACGAAATTTGGCGAGCCAAGTGGAATTGGTGTACTGATCATTACCTGAAAGTTTCATCAAGATTGGGTGAAAAAGTGTGTGCTGAGATTTCAGGCAACTCGTAGTTTTTTGGAAGCTTGGCAGGCCCTTTCCATGAAAGTGATTCTCGCCAGTCTCTGCTTAGGGCTACATCAACAGCAAACAAACCATAGAGATAGAACTTGAAACTGCTTTATGGTGTCAAGTTTCAAAGAGCTAGCAGTAACCGTGTTTGATTTAGAGTTCCAAATACATGTATCCCTATAGGAGAAAACAGAGTGAATCCTCCAAATGAAACCGGTTACTGCCAACGAACGGTTTCACCTAGAAAAACGAAATTTGGCGAGCCAAGTGGGATTGGTGTACTGATCATTACCTGAAAGTTTCATCAAGATTGGGTGAAAAAGTGTGTGCTGAGATTTCAGGCAACTCATACTTTTTTGGAAGCTTGGCAGGCCCTTTCCATGAAAGTGATTCTCGCCAGTCTCTGCTTAGGGCAACATCAACAGCAAACAAACCATAGAGATAGAACTTGAAACTGCTTTATGGTGTCAAGTTTCAAAGAGCTAGCACAAACCGTGTTTGATTTAGAGTTCCAAATACATGTATCCCTATAGGAGAAAACAGAGTGAAACCTCCAAATGAAACCGGTTACTGCCAACGAACGGTTTCACCTAGAAGAACGAAATTTGGCGAGCCAAGTGGGACTGGTGTACTGATCGTTACCTGAAAGTTTCATCAAGATTGGGTGAAAAAGTGTGTGCTGAGATTTCAGGCAACTCATAGTTTTTTGGAAGCTTGGCAGGCCCTTTCCATGAAAGTCATTCTCGCCAGTCTCTGCTTAGGGCTACATCAACAGCAAACAAACCATAGAGATAGAACTTGAAACTGCTTTATTGTGTCAAGTTTCAAAGAGCTAGCACAAACCGTGTTTGATTTAGAGTTCCAAATACATGTATCCCTATAGGAGAAAACAGAGTGAAACCTCAAAATGAAACCGGTTACTGCCAACGAACGGTTTCACCTAGAAGAACGAGATTTGGCGAGCCAAGTGGGATTGGTGTACTGATCATTACCTGAAAGTTTCATCAAGATTGGGTGAAAAAGTGTGTGCTGAGATTTCAGGCAACTCGTAGTTTCTTGGAAGCTTGGCAGCCCTTTCCATGAAAGTGATTCTCGCCAGTCTCTGCATAGGGCTACATCAACAGCAAACAAACCATAGAGAGAGAACTTGAAACTGCTTTATGGTGTCAAGTTTCAAAGAGCTAGCACAAACCGTGTTTGATTTAGAGTTCCAAATACATGTATCCCTATAGGAGAAAACAGAGTGAAACCTCAAAATGAAACCGGTTACTGCCAACGAACGGTTTCACCTAGAAGAACGAAATTTGGCGAGCCAAGTGGGATTGGTGTACAGATCATTACCTGAAAGTTTCATCAAGATTGGGTGAAAAAGTGTGTGCTGAGATTTCAGGCAACTCGTAGTTTTTTGGAAGCTTGGCAGCCCTTTCCATGAAAGTGATTCTCGCCAGTCTCTGCATAGGGCTACATCAACAGCAAACAAACCATAGAGATAGAACTTGAAACTGCTTTATGGTGTCAAGTTTCAAAGAGCTAGCACAAACCGTGTTTGATTTAGAGTTCCAAATACATGTATCCCTATAGGAGAAAACAGAGTAAAACCTCAAAATGAAACCGGTTACTGCCAACGAACGGTTTCACCTAGAAGAATGAAATTTGGCGAGCCAAGTGGGATTGGTGTACTGATCATGACCTGAAAGTTTCATCAAGATTGGGTGAAAAAGTGTGTGCTGAGATTTCAGGCAACTCGTAGTTTTTTGGAAGCTTGGCAGGCCCTTTCCATGAAAGTGATTCTCGCCAGTCTCTGCTTAGGGCTACATCAACAGCAAACAAACCATAGAGATAGAACTTGAAACTGCTTTATGGTGTCAAGATTCAAAGAGCTAGCACAAACCGTGTTAGATTTAGAGTTCCAAATACATGTATCCCTATAGGAGAAAACAGAGTGAAACCTCAAAATGAAACCGGTTACTGCCAACGAACGGTTTCACCTAGAAGAACGAAATTTGGCGAGCCAAGTGGGATTGGTGTACTGATCATGACCTGAAAGTTTCATCAAGATTGGGTGAAAAAGTGTGTGCTGAGATTTCAGGCAACTCGTAGTTTTTTGGAAGCTTGGCAGGCCCTTTCCATGAAAGTGATTCTCGCCAGTCTCTGCTTAGGGCTACATCAACAGCAAAGAAACCATAGAGATAGAACTTGAAACTGCTTTATGGTGTCAAGTTTCAAAGAGCTAGCACAAACCGTGTTTGATTTAGAGTTCCAAATACATGTATCCCTATAGGAGAAAACAGAGTGAAACCTCAAAATAAAACCGGTTACTGCCAACGAACGGTTTCACCTAGAAGAACGAAATTTGGCGAGCCAAGTGGGATTGGTGTACTGATCATTACCTGAAAGTTTCATCAAGATTGGGTGAAAAAGTGTGTGCTGAGATTTCAGGCAACTCGTAGTTGTTTGGAAGCTTGGCAGGCCCTTTCCATGAAAGTGATTCTCGCCAGTCTCTGCTTAGGGCTACATCAACAGCAAACAAACCATAGAGATAGAACTTGAAACTGCTTTATGGTGTCAAGTTTCAAAGAGCTAGCACAAACCGTGTTTGATTTAGAGTACCAAATACATGTATCCCTATAGGAGAAAACAGAGTGAAACCTCCAAATGAAACCGGTTACTGCCAACGAACGGTTTCACCTAGAAGAACGAAATTTGGCGAGCCAAGTGGGATTGGTGTACTGATCATTACCTGAAAGTTTCATCAAGATTGGGTGAAAAAGTGTGTGCTGAGATTTCAGGCAACTCGTAGTTTCTTGGAAGCTTGGCAGCCCCTTTCCATGAAAGTGATTCTCGCCAGTCTCTGCATAGGGCTACATCAACAGCAAACAAACCATAGAGAGAGAACTTGAAACTGCTTTATGGTGTCAAGTTTCAAAGAGCTAGCACAAACCGTGTTTGATTTAGAGTTCCAAATACATGTATCCCTATAGGAGAAAACAGAGTGAAACCTCAAAATGAAACCGGTTACTGCCAACGAACGGTTTCACCTAGAAGAACGAAATTTGGCGAGCCAAGTGGGATTGGTGTACTGATCATGACCTGAAAGTTTCATCAAGATTGGGTGAAAAAGTGTGTGCTGAGATTTCAGGCAACTCGTAGTTTTTTTGGAAGCTTGGCAGGCCCTTTCCATGAAAGTGATTCTCGCCAGTCTCTGCTTAGGGCTACATCAACAGCAAACAAACCATAGAGATAGAACTTGAAACTGCTTTATGGTGTCAAGATTCAAAGAGCTAGCACAAACCGTGTTTGATTTAGAGTTCCAAATACATGTATCCCTATAGGAGAAAACAGAGTGAAACCTCAAAATGAAACCGGTTACTGCCAACGAACGGTTTCACCTAGAAGAACGAAATTTGGCGAGCCAAGTGGGATTGGTGTACTGATCATGACCTGAAAGTTTCATCAAGATTGGGTGAAAAAGTGTGTGCTGAGATTTCAGGCAACTCGTAGTTTTTTGGAAGCTTGGCAGGCCCTTTCCGTGAAAGTGATTCTCGCCAGTCTCTGCTTAGGGCTACATCAACAGCAAAGAAACCATAGAGATAGAACTTGAAACTGCTTTATGGTGTCAAGTTCAAAGAGCTAGCACAAACCGTGTTTGATTTAGAGTTCCAAATACATGTATCCCTATAGGAGAAAACAGAGTGAAACCTCAAAATGAAACCGGTTACTGCCAACGAACGGTTTCACCTAGAAGAACGAAATTTGGCGAGCCAAGTGGGATTGGTGTACTGATCATTACCTGAAAGTTTCATCAAGATTGGGTGAAAAAGTGTGTGCTGAGATTTCAGGCAACTCGTAGTTTTTGGAAGCTTGGCAGGCCCTTTCCATGAAAGTGATTCTCGCCAGTCTCTGCTTAGGGCTACATCAACAGCAAACAAACCATAGAGATAGAACTTGAAACTGCTTTATGGTGTCAATTTTCAAAGAGCTAGCACAAACCGTGTTTGATTTAGAATTCCAAATACATGTATCCCTATAGGAGAAAACAGAGTGAAACCTCCAAATGAAACCGGTTACTGCCAACTAACAGTTTCACCTAGAAGAACGAAATTTGGCGAGCCAAGTAGGATTGGTGTACTGATCATTACCTGAAAGTTTCATCAAGATTGGGTGAAAAAGTGTGTGCTGAGATTTCAGGCAACTCGTAGTTGTTTGGAAGCTTGGCAGGCCCTTTCCATGAAAGTGATTCTCGCCAGTCTCTGCTTAGGGCTACATCAACAGCAAACAAACCATAGAGATAGAACTTGAAACTGCTTTATGGTGTCAAGTTTCAAAGAGCTAGCACAAACCGTGTTTGATTTAGAGTACCAAATACATGTATCCCTATAGGAGAAAACAGAGTGAAACCTCCAAATGAAACCGGTTACTGCCAACGAACGGTTTCACCTAGAAGAACGAAATTTGGCGAGCCAAGTGGGATTGGTGTACTGATCATTACCTGAAAGTTTCATCAAGATTGGGTGAAAAAGTGTGTGCTGAGATTTCAGGCAACTCGTAGTTTCTTGGAAGCTTGGCAGCCCCTTTCCATGAAAGTGATTCTCGCCAGTCTCTGCATAGGGCTACATCAACAGCAAACAAACCATAGAGAGAGAACTTGAAACTGCTTTATGGTGTCAAGTTTCAAAGAGCTAGCACAGACCGTGTTTGATTTAGAGTTCCAAATACATGTATCCCTATAGGAGAAAACAGAGTGAAACCTCAAAATGAAACCGGTTACTGCCAACGAACGGTTTCACCTAGAAGAACAAAATTTGGCGAGCCAAGTGGGATTGGTGTACTGATCATTACCTGAAAGTTTCATCAAGATTGGGTAAAAAAGTGTGTGCTGAGATTTCAGGCAACTCGTAGTTTTTTGGAAGCTTGGCAGGCCCTTTTCATGAAAGTGATTCTCGCCAGTCTCTGCTTAGGGCTACATCAACAGCAAACAAACCATAGAGATAGAACTTGAAACTGCTTTATGGTGTCAAGTTTCAAAGAGCTAGCACAAACCGTGTTTGATTTAGAGTTCCAAATACATGTATCCCTATAGGAGAAAACAGAGTGAAACCTCAAAATGAAAACCGGTTACTGCCAACGAACGGTTTCACCTAGAAGAACGAAATTTGGCGAGCCAAGTGGGATTGGTGTACTGATCATTACCTGAAAGTTTCATCAAGATTGGGTGAAAAAGTGTGTGCTGAGATTTCAGGCAACTCGTAGTTTTTTGGAAGCTTGGCAGGCCCTTTCCATGAAAGTGATTCTCGCCAGTCTCTGCTTAGGGCTACATCAACAGCAAACAAACCATAGAGATAGAACTTGAAACTGCTTTATGGTGTCAAGTTTCAAAGAGCTAGCACAAACCGTGTTTGATTTAGAGTTCCAAATACATATATCCCTATAGGAGAAAACAGAGTGAAACATCCAAATGAAAACCGGTTACTGCCAACGAACGGTTTCACCTAGAAGAACGAAATTTGGCGAGCCAAGTGGGATTGGTGTACTGATCATTACCTGAAAGTTTCATCAAGATTGGGTGAAAAAGTGTGTGCTGAGATTTCAGGCAACTCGTAGTTTTTTGGAAGCTTGGCAGGCCCTTTCCATGAAAGTGATTCTCGTCAGTCTCTGCTTAGGGCTACATCAACAGCAAACAAACCATAGAGATAGAACTTGAAACTGCTTTATCGTGTCAAGTTTCAAAGAGCTAGCACAAACCGTGTTTGATTTAGAGTTCCAAATACATATATCCCTATAGGAGAAAACAGAGTGAAACCTGAAAATGAAACCGGTTACTGCCAATGAACGGTTTCACCTAGAAGAACGAAATTTGGCGAGCCAAGTGGGATTGGTGTACTGATCATTACCTGAAAGTTTCATCAAGATTGGGTGAAAAAGTGTGTGCTGAGATTTCAGGAAACTCGTAGTTTTTTGGAAGCTTGGCAGGCCTTTCCATGAAAGTGATTCTGGCCAGTCTCTGCTTAGGGATACATCAACAGCAAACAAACCATAGAGATAGAACTTGAAACTGCATTATGGTGTCAAGTTTCAAAGAGCTAGCACAAACCGTGTTTGATTTAGAGTTCCAAATACATGTATCCCTATAGGAGAAAACAGAGTGAAACCTCAAAATGAAACCGGTTACTGCCAACGAACGGTTTCACCTAGAAGAACGAAATTTGGCGAGCCAAGTGGGATTGGTGTACTGATCATTACCTGAGAGTTTCATCAAGATTGGGTGAAAAAGTGTGTGCTGAGATTTCAGGCAACTCGTAGTTGTTTGGAAGCTTGGCAGGCCCTTTCCATGAAAGTGATTCTCGCCAGTCTCTGCTTAGGGCTACATCAACAGCAAACAAACCATAGAGATAGAACTTGAAACTGCTTTATGGTGTCAAGTTTCAAAGAGCTAGCACAAACCGTGTTTGATTTAGAGTTCCAAATACATGTATCCCTATAGGAGAAAACAGAGTGAAACCTCCAAATGAAACCGGTTACTGCCAACGAACGGTTTCACCTAGAAGAACAAAATTTGGCGAGCCAAGTGGGATTGGCGTACTGATCATTACCTGAAAGTTTCATCAAGATTGGGTGAAAAAGTGTGTGCTGAGATTTCAGGCAACTCGTAGTTTTTTGGAAGCTTGGCAGGCCCTTTCCATGAAAGTGATTCTCGCCAGTCTCTGCTTAGGGCTACATCAACAGCAAACAAACCATAGAGATAGAACTTGAAACTGCTTTATGGTGTCAAGTTTCAAAGAGCTAGCACAAACCGTGTTTGATTTAGAGTTCCAAATACATGTATCCCTATAGGAGAAAACAGAGTGAAACCTCAAAATAAAACCGGTTACTGCCAACGAACGGTTTCACCTAGAAGAACGAAATTTGGCAAGCCAAGTGGGATTGGTGTACTGATCATGACCTGAAAGTTTCATCAAGATTGGGTGAAAAAGTGTGTGCTGAGATTTCAGGCAACTCGTAGTTTTTTGGAAGCTTGGCAGGCCCTTTCCATGAAAGTGATTCTCGCCAGTCTCTGCTTAGGGCTACATCAACAGCAAACAAACCATAGAGATAGAACTTGAAACTGCTTTATGGTGTCAAGTTTCAAAGAGCTAGCACAAACCGTGTTTGATTTAGAGTTCCAAATACATGTATCCCTATAGGAGAAAACAGAGTGAAACCTCAAAATGAAACCGGTTACTGCCAACGAACGGTTTCACCTAGAAGAACGAAATTTGGTGAGCCAAGTGGGATTGGTGTACTGATCATGTCCTGAAAGTTTCATCAAGATTGGGTGAAAAAGTGTGTGCTGAGATTTCAGGCAACTCGTAGTTTTTTGGAAGCTTGGCAGGCCCTTTCCATGAAAGTGACTCTCGCCAGTCTCTGCTTAGGGCTACATCAACAGCAAACAAACCATAGAGATAGAACTTGAAACTGCTTTATGGTGTCAAGTTTCAAAGAGCTAGCAAAAACCGTGTTTGATTTAGAGTTCCAAATACATGTATCCCTATAGGAGAAAACAGAGTGAAACCTCAAAATGAAACCGGTTACTGCCAACGAACGGTTTCACCTAGAAGAACGAAATTTGGCGAGCCAAGTGGGATTGGAGTACTGATCATTACCTGAAAGTTTCATCAAGATTGGGTGAAAAAGTGTGTGCTGAGATTTCAGGCAACTCGTAGTTTTTTGGAAGCTTGGCAGGCCCTTTCTATGAAAGTGATTCTCGCCAGTCTCTGCTTAGGGCTACATCAACAGGAAACAAACCATAGAGATAGAACTTGAAACTGCTTTATGGTGTCAAGTTTCAAAGAGCTAGCACAAACCGTGTTTGATTTAGAGTTCCAAATACATGTATCCCTATAGGAGAAAACAGAGTGAAACCTCAAAATGAAACCGGTTACTGCCAACGAACGGTTTCACTTAGAAGAACGAAATTTGGCGAGCCAAGTGGGATTGGTGTACTGATCATTACCTGAAAGTTTCATCAAGATTTGGTGAAAAAGTGTGTGCTGAGATTTCAGGCAACTCGTAGTTTTTTGGAAGCTTGGCAGGCCCTTTCCATGAAAGTGATTCTCGCCAGTCTCTGCTTAGGGCTACATCAACAGCAAACAAACCATAGAGATAGAACTTGAAACTGCTTTATGGTGTCAAGTTTCAAAGAGCTAGCACAAACCGTGTTTGATTTAGAGTACCAAATACATGTATCCCTATAGGAGAAAACAGAGTGAAACCTCCAAATGAAACCGGTTACTGCCAACGAACGGTTTCACCTAGAAGAACGAAATTTGGCGAGCCAAGTGGGATTGGTGTACTGATCATTACCTGAAAGTTTCATCAAGATTGGGTGAAAAAGTGTGTGCTGAGATTTCAGGCAACTCGTAGTTTCTTGGAAGCTTGGCAGCCCCTTTCCATGAAAGTGATTCTCGCCAGTCTCTGCATAGGGCTACATCAACAGCAAACAAACCATAGAGAGAGAACTTGAAACTGCTTTATGGTGTCAAGTTTCAAAGAGCTAGCACAAACCGTGTTTGATTTAGAGTTCCAAATACATGTATCCCTATAGGAGAAAACAGAGTGAAACCTCAAAATGAAACCGGTTACTGCCAACGAACGGTTTCACCTAGAAGAACAAAATTTGGCGAGCCAAGTGGGATTGGTGTACTGATCATTACCTGAAAGTTTCATCAAGATTGGGTAAAAAAGTGTGTGCTGAGATTTCAGGCAACTCGTAGTTTTTTGGAAGCTTGGCAGGCCCTTTTCATGAAAGTGATTCTCGCCAGTCTATGCTTAGGGCTACATCAACAGCAAACAAACCATAGAGATAGAACTTGAAACTGCTTTATGGTGTCAAGTTTCAAAGAGCTAGCACAAACCGTGTTTGATTTAGAGTTCCAAATACATGTATCCCTATAGGAGAAAACAGAGTGAAACCTCAAAATGAAACCGGTTACTGCCAACGAACGGTTTCACCTAGAAGAACGAAATTTGGCGAGCCAAGTGGGATTGGTGTACTGATCATTACCTGAAAGTTTCATCAAGATTGGGTGAAAAAGTGTGTGCTGAGATTTCAGGCAACTCGTAGTTTTTTGGAAGCTTGGCAGGCCCTTTCCATGAAAGTGATTCTCGCCAGTCTCTGCTTAGGGCTACATCAACAGCAAACAAACCATAGAGATAGAACTTGAAACTGCTTTATGGTGTCAAGTTTCAAAGAGCTAGCACAAACCGTGTTTGATTTAGAGTTCCAAATACATATATCCCTATAGGAGAAAACAGAGTGAAACCTCCAAATGAAACCGGTTACTGCCAACGAACGGTTTCACCTAGAAGAACGAAATTTGGCGAGCCAAGTGGGATTGGTGTACTGATCATTACCTGAAAGTTTCATCAAGATTGGGTGAAAAAGTGTGTGCTGAGATTTCAGGCAACTCGTAGTTTTTTGGAAGCTTGGCAGGCCCTTTCCATGAAAGTGATTCTCGCCAGTCTCTGCTTAGGGCTACATCAACAGCAAACAAACCATAGAGATAGAACTTGAAACTGCTTTATCGTGTCAAGTTTCAAAGAGCTAGCACAAACCGTGTTTGATTTAGAGTTCCAAATACATGTATCCCTATAGGAGAAAACAGAGTGAAACCTGAAAATGAAACCGGTTACTGCCAATGAACGGTTTCACCTAGAAGAACGAAATTTGGCGAGCCAAGTGGGATTGGTGTACTGATCATTACCTGAAAGTTTCATCAAGATTGGGTGAAAAAGTGTGTGCTGAGATTTCAGGCAACTCGTAGTTTTTTGGAAGCTTGGCAGGCCCTTTCCATGAAAGTGATTCTGGCCAGTCTCTGCTTAGGGATACATCAACAGCAAACAAACCATAGAGATAGAACTTGAAACTGCATTATGGTGTCAAGTTTCAAAGAGCTAGCACAAACCGTGTTTGATTTAGAGTTCCAAATACATGTATCCCTATAGGAGAAAACAGAGTGAAACCTCAAAATGAAACCGGTTACTGCCAACGAACGGTTTCACCTAGAAGAACGAAATTTGGCGAGCCAAGTGGGATTGGTGTACTGATCATTACCTGAAAGTTTCATCAAGATTGGGTGAAAAAGTGTGTGCTGAGATTTCAGGCAACTCGTAGTTTTTTGGAAGCTTGTCAGGCCCTTTCCATGAAAGTGATTCTGGCCAGTCTCTGCTTAGGGATACATCAACAGCAAACAAACCATAGAGATAGAACTTGAAACTGCATTATGGTGTCAAGTTTCAAAGAGCTAGCACAAACCGTGTTTGATTTAGAGTTCCAAATACATGTATCCCTATAGGAGAAAACAGAGTGAAACCTCAAAATGAAACCGGTTACTGCCAACGAACGGTTTCACCTAGAAGAACGAAATTTGGCGAGCCAAGTGGGATTGGTGTACTGATCATTACCTGAGAGTTTCATCAAGATTGGGTGAAAAAGTGTGTGCTGAGATTTCAGGCAACTCGTAGTTGTTTGGAAGCTTGGCAGGCCCTTTCCATGAAAGTGATTCTCGCCAGTCTCTGCTTAGGGCTACATCAACAGCAAACAAACCATAGAGATAGAACTTGAAACTGCTTTATGGTGTCAAGTTTCAAAGAGCTAGCACAAACCGTGTTTGATTTAGAGTTCCAAATACATGTATCCCTATAGGAGAAAACAGAGTGAAACCTCCAAATGAAACCGGTTACTGCCAACGAACGGTTTCACCTAGAAGAACAAAATTTGGCGAGCCAAGTGGGATTGGCGTACTGATCATTACCTGAAAGTTTCATCAAGATTGGGTGAAAAAGTGTGTGCTGAGATTTCAGGCAACTCGTAGTTTTTTGGAAGCTTGGCAGGCCCTTTCCATGAAAGTGATTCTCGCCAGTCTCTGCTTAGGGCTACATCAACAGCAAACAAACCATAGAGATAGAACTTGAAACTGCTTTATGGTGTCAAGTTTCAAAGAGCTAGCACAAACCGTGTTTGATTTAGAGTTCCAAATACATGTATCCCTATAGGAGAAAACAGAGTGAAACCTCAAAATAAAACCGGTTACTGCCAACGAACGGTTTCACCTAGAAGAACGAAATTTGGCAAGCCAAGTGGGATTGGTGTACTGATCATGACCTGAAAGTTTCATCAAGATTGGGTGAAAAAGTGTGTGCTGAGATTTCAGGCAACTCGTAGTTTTTTGGAAGCTTGGCAGGCCCTTTCCATGAAAGTGATTCTCGCCAGTCTCTGCTTAGGGCTACATCAACAGCAAACAAACCATAGAGATAGAACTTGAAACTGCTTTATGGTGTCAAGTTTCAAAGAGCTAGCACAAACCGTGTTTGATTTAGAGTTCCAAATACATGTATCCCTATAGGAGAAAACAGAGTGAAACCTCAAAATGAAACCGGTTACTGCCAACGAACGGTTTCACTTAGAAGAACGAAATTTGGCGAGCCAAGTGGGATTGGTGTACTGATCATTACCTGAAAGTTTCATCAAGATTTGGTGAAAAAGTGTGTGCTGAGATTTCAGGCAACTCGTAGTTTTTTGGAAGCTTGGCAGGCCCTTTCCATGAAAGTGATTCTCGCCAGTCTCTGCTTAGGGCTACATCAACAGCAAACAAACCATAGAGATAGAACTTGAAACTGCTTTATGGTGTCAAGTTTCAAAGAGCTAGCACAAACCGTGTTTGATTTAGAGTACAAAATACATGTATCCCTATAGGAGAAAACAGAGTGAAACCTCCAAATGAAACCGGTTACTGCCAACGAACGGTTTCACCTAGAAGAACGAAATTTGGCGAGCCAAGTGGGATTGGTGTACTGATCATTACCTGAAAGTTTCATCAAGATTGGGTGAAAAAGTGTGTGCTGAGATTTCAGGCAACTCGTAGTTTCTTGGAAGCTTGGCAGCCCCTTTCCATGAAAGTGATTCTCGCCAGTCTCTGCATAGGGCTACATCAACAGCAAACAAACCATAGAGAGAGAACTTGAAACTGCTTTATGGTGTCAAGTTTCAAAGAGCTAGCACAAACCGTGTTTGATTTAGAGTTCCAAATACATGTATCCCTATAGGAGAAAACAGAGTGAAACCTCAAAATGAAACCGGTTACTGCCAACGAACGGTTTCACCTAGAAGAACAAAATTTGGCGAGCCAAGTGGGATTGGTGTACTGATCATTACCTGAAAGTTTCATCAAGATTGGGTAAAAAAGTGTGTGCTGAGATTTCAGGCAACTCGTAGTTTTTTGGAAGCTTGGCAGGCCCTTTTCATGAAAGTGATTCTCGCCAGTCTATGCTTAGGGCTACATCAACAGCAAACAAACCATAGAGATAGAACTTGAAACTGCTTTATGGTGTCAAGTTTCAAAGAGCTAGCACAAACCGTGTTTGATTTAGAGTTCCAAATACATGTATCCCTATAGGAGAAAACAGAGTGAAACCTCAAAATGAAACCGGTTACTGCCAACGAACGGTTTCACCTAGAAGAACGAAATTTGGCGAGCCAAGTGGGATTGGTGTACTGATCATTACCTGAAAGTTTCATCAAGATTGGGTGAAAAAGTGTGTGCTGAGATTTCAGGCAACTCGTAGTTTTTTGGAAGCTTGGCAGGCCCTTTCCATGAAAGTGATTCTCGCCAGTCTCTGCTTAGGGCTACATCAACAGCAAACAAACCATAGAGATAGAACTTGAAACTGCTTTATGGTGTCAAGTTTCAAAGAGCTAGCACAAACCGTGTTTGATTTAGAGTTCCAAATACATATATCCCTATAGGAGAAAACAGAGTGAAACCTCCAAATGAAACCGGTTACTGCCAACGAACGGTTTCACCTAGAAGAACGAAATTTGGCGAGCCAAGTGGGATTGGTGTACTGATCATTACCTGAAAGTTTCATCAAGATTGGGTGAAAAAGTGTGTGCTGAGATTTCAGGCAACTCGTAGTTTTTTGGAAGCTTGGCAGGCCCTTTCCATGAAAGTGATTCTCGCCAGTCTCTGCTTAGGGCTACATCAACAGCAAACAAACCATAGAGATAGAACTTGAAACTGCTTTATGGTGTCAAGTTTCAAAGAGCTAGCACAAACCGTGTTTGATTTAGAGTTCCAAATACATGTATCCCTATAGGAGAAAACAGAGTGAAACCTCAAAATGAAACCGGTTACTGCCAACGAACGGTTTCACTTAGAAGAACGAAATTTGGCGAGCCAAGTGGGATTGGTGTACTGATCATTACCTGAAAGTTTCATCAAGATTGGGTGAAAAAGTGTGTGCTGAGATTTCAGGCAACTCGTAGTTTCTTGGAAGCTTGGCAGCCCTTTCCATGAAAGTGATTCTCGCCAGTCTCTGCATAGGGCTACATCAACAGGCAAACAAACCATAGAGAGAGAACTTGAAAACTGCTTTATGGTGTCAAGTTTCAAAGAGCTAGAACAAACCGTGTTTGATTTAGAGTTCCAAATACATGTATCCCTATAGGAGAAAACAGAGTGAAACCTCAAAATGAAACCGGTTACTGCCAACGAACGGTTTCACCTAGAAGAACAAAATTTGGCGAGCCAAGTGGGATTGGTGTACTGATCATTACCTGAAAGTTTCATCAAGATTGGGTAAAAAAGTGTGTGCTGAGATTTCAGGCAACTCGTAGTTTTTTGGAAGCTTGGCAGGCCCTTTTCATGAAAGTGATTCTCGCCAGTCTATGCTTAGGGCTACATCAACAGCAAACAAACCATAGAGATAGAACTTGAAACTGCTTTATGGTGTCAAGTTTCAAAGAGCTAGCACAAACCGTGTTTGATTTAGAGTTCCAAATACATGTATCCCTATAGGAGAAAACAGAGTGAAACCTCAAAATGAAACCGGTTACTGCCAACGAACGGTTTCACCTAGAAGAACGAAATTTGGCGAGCCAAGTGGGATTGGTGTACTGATCATTACCTGAAAGTTTCATCAAGATTGGGTGAAAAAGTGTGTGCTGAGATTTCAGGCAACTCGTAGTTTTTTGGAAGCTTGGCAGGCCCTTTCCATGAAAGTGATTCTCGCCAGTCTCTGCTTAGGCTACATCAACAGCAAACAAACCATAGAGATAGAACTTGAAACTGCTTTATGGTGTCAAGTTTCAAAGAGCTAGCACAAACCGTGTTTGATTTAGAGTTCCAAATACATATATCCCTATAGGAGAAAACAGAGTGAAACCTCCAAATGAAACCGGTTACTGCCAACGAACGGTTTCACCTAGAAGAACGAAATTGGCGAGCCAAGTGGGATTGGTGTACTGATCATTACCTGAAAGTTTCATCAAGATTGGGTGAAAAAGTGTGTGCTGAGATTTCAGGCAACTCGTAGTTTTTTGGAAGCTTGGCAGGCCCTTTCCATGAAAGTGATTCTCGCCAGTCTCTGCTTAGGGCTACATCAACAGCAAACAAACCATAGAGATAGAACTTGAAACTGCTTTATCGTGTCAAGTTTCAAAGAGCTAGCACAAACCGTGTTTGATTTAGAGTTCCAAATACATGTATCCCTATAGGAGAAAACAGAGTGAAACCTGAAAATGAAACCGGTTACTGCCAATGAACGGTTTCACCTAGAAGAACGAAATTTGGCGAGCCAAGTGGGATTGGTGTACTGATCATTACCTGAAAGTTTCATCAAGATTGGGTGAAAAAGTGTGTGCTGAGATTTCAGGCAACTCGTAGTTTTTTGGAAGCTTGGCAGGCCCTTTCCATGAAAGTGATTCTGGCCAGTCTCTGCTTAGGGATACATCAACAGCAAACAAACCATAGAGATAGAACTTGAAACTGCATTATGGTGTCAAGTTTCAAAGAGCTAGCACAAACCGTGTTTGATTTAGAGTTCCAAATACATGTATCCCTATAGGAGAAAACAGAGTGAAACCTCAAAATGAAACCGGTTACTGCCAACGAACGGTTTCACCTAGAAGAACGAAATTTGGCGAGCCAAGTGGGATTGGTGTACTGATCATTACCTGAGAGTTTCATCAAGATTGGGTGAAAAAGTGTGTGCTGAGATTTCAGGCAACTCGTAGTTGTTTGGAAGCTTGGCAGGCCCTTTCCATGAAAGTGATTCTCGCCAGTCTCTGCTTAGGGCTACATCAACAGCAAACAAACCATAGAGATAGAACTTGAAACTGCTTTATGGTGTCAAGTTTCAAAGACCTAGCACAAACCGTGTTTGATTTAGAGTTCCAAATACATGTATCCCTATAGGAGAAAACAGAGTGAAACCTCCAAATGAAACCGGTTACTGCCAACGAACGGTTTCACCTAGAAGAACAAAATTTGGCGAGCCAAGTGGGATTGGCGTACTGATCATTACCTGAAAGTTTCATCAAGATTGGGTGAAAAAGTGTGTGCTGAGATTTCAGGCAACTCGTAGTTTTTTGGAAGCTTGGCAGGCCCTTTCCATGAAAGTGATTCTCGCCAGTCTCTGCTTAGGGCTACATCAACAGCAAACAAACCATAGAGATAGAACTTGAAACTGCTTTATGGTGTCAAGTTTCAAAGAGCTAGCACAAACCGTGTTTGATTTAGAGTTCCAAATACATGTATCCCTATAGGAGAAAACAGAGTGAAACCTCAAAATAAAACCGGTTACTGCCAACGAACGGTTTCACCTAGAAGAACGAAATTTGGCAAGCCAAGTGGGATTGGTGTACTGATCATGACCTGAAAGTTTCATCAAGATTGGGTGAAAAAGTGTGTGCTGAGATTTCAGGCAACTCGTAGTTTTTTGGAAGCTTGGCAGGCCCTTTCCATGAAAGTGATTCTCGCCAGTCTCTGCTTAGGGCTACATCAACAGCAAACAAACCATAGAGATAGAACTTGAAACTGCTTTATGGTGTCAAGTTTCAAAGAGCTAGCACAAACCGTGTTTGATTTAGAGTTCCAAATACATGTATCCCTAGAGGAGAAAACACAGTGAAACCTCAAAATGAAACCGGTTACTGCCAATGAACGGTTTCACCTAGAAGAACGAAATTTGGTGAGCCAAGTGGGATTGGTGTACTGATCATGACCTGAAAGTTTCATCAAGATTGGGTGAAAAAGTGTGTGCTGAGATTTCAGGCAACTCGTAGTTTTTTGGAAGCTTGGCAGGCCCTTTCCATGAAAGTGACTCTCGCCAGTCTCTGCTTAGGGCTACATCAACAGCAAACAAACCATAGAGATAGAACTTGAAACTGCTTTATGGTGTCAAGTTTCAAAGAGCTAGCACAAACCGTGTTTGATTTAGAGTTCCAAATACATGTATCCCTATAGGAGAAAACAGAGTGAAACCTCAAAATGAAACCGGTTACTGCCAACGAACGGTTTCACCTAGAAGAACGAAATTTGGCGAGCCAAGTGGGATTGGAGTACTGATCATTACCTGAAAGTTTCATCAAGATTGGGTGAAAAAGTGTGTGCTGAGATTTCAGGCAACTCGTAGTTTTTTGGAAGCTTGGCAGGCCCTTTCTATGAAAGTGATTCTCGCCAGTCTCTGCTTAGGGCTACATCAACAGGAAACAAACCATAGAGATAGAACTTGAAACTGCTTTATGGTGTCAAGTTTCAAAGAGCTAGCACAAACCGTGTTTGATTTAGAGTTCCAAATACATGTATCCCTATAGGAGAAAACAGAGTGAAACCTCAAAATGAAACCGGTTACTGCCAACGAACGGTTTCACTTAGAAGAACGAAATTTGGCGAGCCAAGTGGGATTGGTGTACTGATCATTACCTGAAAGTTTCATCAAGATTTGGTGAAAAACTGTGTGCTGAGATTTCAGGCAACTCGTAGTTTTTTGGAAGCTTGGCAGGCCCTTTCCATGAAAGTGATTCTCGCCAGTCTCTGCTTAGGGCTACATCAACAGCAAACAAACCATAGAGATAGAACTTGAAACTGCTTTATGGTGTCAAGTTTCAAAGAGCTAGCACAAACCGTGTTTGATTTAGAGTTCCAAATACATGTATCCCTATAGGAGAAAACAGAGTGAAACCTCAAAATGAAACCGGTTACTGCCAATGAACGGTTTCTCCTAGAAGAACGAAATTTGGCTAGCCAAGTGGGATTGCTGTACTGATCATTACCTGAAAGTTTCATCAAGATTGGGTGAAAAAGTGTGTGCTGAGATTTCAGGCAACTCGTAGTTTTTTGGAAGCTTGGCAGGCCCTTTCCATGAAAGTGATTCTCGCCAGTCTCTGCTTAGGGCTACATCAACAGCAAACAAACCATAGAGATAGAACTTGAAACTGCTTTATGGTGTCAAGTTTCAAAGAGCTAGCACAAACCGTGTTTGATTTAGAGTTCCAAATACATGTATCCCTATAGGAGAAAACAGAGTGAAACCTCAAAATGAAACCGGTTACTGCCAACGAACGGTTTCACCTAGAAGAATGAAATTTGGCGAGCCAAGTGGGATTGGTGTACTGATCATTACCTGAGAGTTTCATCCAGATTGGGTGAAAAAGTTTGTGCTGAGATTTCAGGCAACTCGTAGTTTTTTGGAAGCTTGGCAGGCCCTTTCCATGAAAGTGATTCTCGCCAGTCTCTGCTTAGGGCTACATCAACAGCAAACAAACCATAGAGATAGAACTTGAAACTGCTTTATGGTGTCAAGTTTCAAAGAGCTAGCACAAACCGTGTTTGATTTAGAGTTCCAAATACATGTATCCCTATAGGAGAAAACAGAGTGAAACCTCAAAATGAAACCGGTTACTGCCAACGAACGGTTTCACCTAGAAGAACGAAATTTGGCGAGCCAAGTGGGATTGGTGTACTGATCATGACCTGAAAGTTTCATCAAGATTGGGTGAAAAAGTGTGTGCTGAGATTTCAGACAACTCGTAGTTTTTTGGAAGCTTGGCAGGCCCTTTCCATGAAAGTGATTCTCGCCAGTCTCTGCTTAGGGCTACATCAACAGCAAACAAACCATAGAGATAGAACATGAAACTGCTTTATGGTGTCAAGTTTCAAAGAGCTAGCACAAACCTTGTTTGATTTAGAGTTCCAAATACATGTATCCCTATAGGAGAAAACAGAGTGAAACCTCAAAATGAAACCGGTTACTGCCAACGAACGGTTTCACTTAGAAGAACGAAATTTGGCGAGCCAAGTTGGATTGGTGTACTGATCATTACCTGAAAGTTTCATCAAGATTTGGTGAAAAAGTGTGTGCTGAGATTTCAGGCAACTCGTAGTTTTTTGGAAGCTTGGCAGGCCCTTTCCATGAAAGTGATTCTCGCCAGTCTCTGCTTAGGGCTACATCAACAGCAAACAAACCATAGAGATAGAACTTGAAACTGCTTTATGGTGTCAAGTTTCAAAGAGCTAGCACAAACCATGTTTGATTTAGAGTTCCAAATACATGTATCCCTATAGGAGAAAACAGAGTGAAACCTCCAAATGAAACCGGTTACTGCCAATGAACGGTTTCTCCTAGAAGAACGAAATTTGGCTAGCCAAGTGGGATTGCTGTACTGATCATTACCTGAAAGTTTCATCAAGATTGGGTGAAAAAGTGTGTGCTGAGATTTCAGGCAACTCGTAGTTTTTTGGAAGCTTGGCAGGCCCTTTCCATGAAAGTGATTCTCGCCAGTCTCTGCTTAGGGCTACATCAACAGCAAACAAACCATAGAGATAGAACTTGAAACTGCTTTATGGTGTCAAGTTTCAAAGAGCTAGCACAAACCGTGTTTGATTTAGAGTTCCAAATACATGTATCCCTATAGGAGAAAACAGGAGTGAAACCTCCAAATGAAACTGGTTACTGCCAACGAACGGTTTCACCTAGAAGAACGAAATTTGGCGAGCCAAGTGGGATTGGTGTACTGATCATTACCTGAAAGTTTCATCAAGATTGGGTGAAAAAGTGTGTGCTGAGATTTCAGGCAACTCGTAGTTTTTTGGAAGCTTGGCAGGCCCTTTCCATGAAAGTGATTCTCGCCAGTCTCTGCTTAGGGCTACATCAACAGCAAACAAACCATAGAGATAGAACTTGAAACTGCTTTATGGTGTCAAGTTTCAACGAGCTAGCACAAACCGTGTTTGATTTAGAGTTCCAAATACATGTATCCCTATAGGAGAAAACAGAGTGAAACCTCAAAATGAAAGCGGTTACTGCCAACGAACGGTTTCACCCTAGAAGAATGAAATTTGGCGAGCCAAGTGGGATTGGTGTACTGATCATTACCTGAAAGTTTCATCAAGATGGGTGAAAAAGTGTGTGCTGAGATTTCAGGCAACTCGTAGTTTTTTGGAAGCTTGGCAGGCCCTTTCCATGAAAGTGATTCTCGCCAGTCTCTGCTTAGGGCTACATCAACAGCAAACAAACCATAGAGATAGAACTTGAAACTGCTTTATGGTGTCAAGATTCAAAGAGCTAGCACAAACCGTGTTTGATTTAGAGTTCCAAATACATGTATCCCTATAGGAGAAAACAGAGTGAAACCTCAAAATGAAACCGGTACTGCCAACGAACGGTTTCACCTAGAAGAACGAAATTTGGCGAGCCAAGTGGGATTGCTGTACTGATCATGACCTGAAAGTTTCATCAAGATTGGGTGAAAAAGTGTGTGCTGAGATTTCAGGCAACTCGTAGTTTTTTGGAAGCTTGGCAGGCCCTTTCCATGAAAGTGATTCTCGCCAGTCTCTACTTAGGGCTACATCAACAGCAAACAAACCATAGAGATAGAACTTGAAACTGCTTTATGGTGTCAAGTTTCAAAGAGCTAGCACAAACCGTGTTTGATTTAGAGTTCCAAATACATGTATCCCTATAGGAGAAAACAGAGTAAAACCTCAAAATGAAACCGGTTACTGCCAACGAACGGTTTCACCTAGAAGAACGAAATTTGGCGAGCCAAGTGGGATTGGTGTACTGATCATTACCTGAAAGTTTCATCAAGATTGGGTGAAAAAGTGTGTGCTGAGATTTCAGGCAACTCGTAGTTTTTTGGAAGCTTGGCAGGCCCTTTCCATGAAAGTGATTCTCGCCAGTCTCTGCTTAGGGCTACATCAACAGCAAACAAACCATAGAGATAGAACTTGAAACTGCTTTATGGTGTCAAGTTTCAAAGAGCTAGCACAAACCGTGTTTGATTTAGAGTACCAAATACATGTATCTCTATAGGAGAAAACAGAGTGAAACCTCCAAATGAAACCGGTTACTGCCAACGAACGGTTTCACCTAGAAGAACGAAATTTGGCGAGCCAAGTGGGATTGGTGTACTGATCATTACCTGAAAGTTTCATCAAGATTGCGTGAAAAAGTGTGTGCTGAGATTTCAGGCAACTCGTAGTTTTTTGGAAGCTTGGCAGCCCCTTTCCATGAAAGTGATTCTCGCCAGTCTCTGCATAGGGCTACATCAACAGCAAACAAACCATAGAGATAGAACTTGAAACTGCTTTATGGTGTCAAGTTTCAAAGAGCTAGCACAAACCGTGTTTGATTTAGAGTTCCAAATACATGTATCCCTCTAGGAGAAAACAGAGTGAAACCTCAAAATGAAACCGGTTACTGCCAACGAATGGTTTCACCTAGAAGAACGAAATTTGGCGAGCCAAGTGGGATTGGTGTACCTGATCATGACCTGAAAGTTTCATCAAGATTGGGTGAAAAAGTGTGTGCTGAGATTTCAGGCAACTCGTAGTTTTTTGGAAGCTTGGCAGGCCCTTTCCATGAAAGTGATTCTCGCCAGTCTCTGCTTAGGGCTACATCAACAGCAAACAAACCATAGAGATAGAACTTGAAACTGCTTTATGGTGTCAAGTTTCAAAGAGCTAGCACAAACCGTGTTTGATTTAGAGTTCCAAATACATGTATCCCTATAGGAGAAAACAGAGTGAAACCTCCAAATGAAACCGGTTACTGCCAACGAACGGTTTCACCTAGAAGAACGAAATTTGGCGAGCCAAGTGGGATTGGTGTACTGATCATTACCTGAAAGTTTCATCAAGATTGGGTGAAAAAGTGTGTGCTGAGATTTCAGGCAACTCGTAGTTTTTTGGAAGCTTGGCAGGCCCTTTCCATGAAAGTGATTCTCGCCAGTCTCTGCTTAGGGCTACATCAACAGCAAACCAACCATAGAGATAGAACTTGAAACTGCTTTATGGTGTCAAGTTTCAAAGAGCTAGCACAAACCGTGTTTGATTTAGAGTTCCAAATACATGTATCCGTATAGGAGAAAACAGAGTGAAACCTCAAAATGAAACCGGTTACTGCCAACGAACGGTTTCACCTAGAAGAACGAAATTTGGCGAGCCAAGTGGGATTGGTGTACTGATCATGACCTGAAAGTTTCATCAAGATTGGGTGAAAAAGTGTGTGCTGAGATTTCAGGCAACTCGTAGTTTTTTGGAAGCTTGGCAGGCCCTTTCCATGAAAGTGATTCTCGCCAGTCTCTGCTTAGGGCTACATCAACAGCAAACAAACCATAGAGATAGAACTTGAAACTGCTTTATGGTGTCAAGTTTCAAAGAGCTAGCACAAACCGTGTTTGATTTAGAGTTCCAAATACATGTATCCCTATAGGAGAAAACAGAGTGAAACCTCCAAATGAAACCGGTTACTGCCAACGAACGGTTTCACCTAGAAGAACGAAATTTGGCGAGCCAAGTGGGATTGGTGTACTGATCATTACCTGAAAGTTTCATCAAGATTGGGTGAAAAAGTGTGTGCTGAGATTTCAGGCAACTCGTAGTTTTTTGGAAGCTTGGCAGGCCCTTTCCATGAAAGTGATTCTCGCCAGTCTCTGCTTAGGGCTACATCAACAGCAAACCAACCATAGAGATAGAACTTGAAACTGCTTTATGGTGTCAAGTTTCAAAGAGCTAGCACAAACCGTGTTTGATTTAGAGTTCCAAATACATGTATCCGTATAGGAGAAAACAGAGTGAAACCTCCAAATGAAACCGGTTACTGCCAACGAACGGTTTCACCTAGAAGAACGAAATTTGGCGAGCCAAGTGGGATTGGTGTACTGATCATGACCTGAAAGTTTCATCAAGATTGGGTGAAAAAGTGTGTGCTGAGATTTCAGGCAACTCGTAGTTGTTTGGAAGCTTGGCAGGCCCTTTCCATGAAAGTGATTCTCGCCAGTCTCTGCTTAGGGCTACATCAACAGCAAACAAACCATAGAGATAGAACTTGAAACTGCTTTATGGTGTCAATTTTCAAAGAGCTAGCACAAACCGTGTTTGATTTAGAGTTCCAAATACATGTATCCCTATAGGAGAAAACAGAGTGAAACCTCCAAATGAAACCGGTTACTGCCAACTAACAGTTTCACCTAGAAGAACGAAATTTGGCGAGCCAAGTGGGATTGGTGTACTGATCATTACCTGAAAGTTTCATCAAGATTGGGTGAAAAAGTGTGTGCTGAGATTTCAGGCAACTCGTAGTTGTTTGGAAGCTTGGCAGGCCCTTTCCATGAAAGTGATTCTCGCCAGTCTCTGCTTAGGGCTACATCAACAGCAAACAAACCATAGAGATAGAACTTGAAACTGCTTTATGGTGTCAAGTTTCAAAGAGCTAGCACAAACCGTGTTTGATTTAGAGTTCCAAATACATGTATCCCTATAGGAGAAAACAGAGTGAAACCTCAAATGAAAGCGGTTACTGCCAACGAACGGTTTCACCTAGAAGAATGAAATTTGGCGAGCCAAGTGGGATTGGTGTACTGATCATTACCTGAAAGTTTCATCAAGATGGGTGAAAAAGTGTGTGCTGAGATTTCAGGCAACTCGTAGTTTTTTGGAAGCTTGGCAGGCCCTTTCCATGAAAGTGATTCTCGCCAGTCTCTGCTTAGGGCTACATCAACAGCAAACAAACCATAGAGATAGAACTTGAAACTGCTTTATGGTGTCAAGATTCAAAGAGCTAGCACAAACCGTGTTTGATTTAGAGTTCCAAATACATGTATCCCTATAGGAGAAAACAGAGTGAAACCTCAAAATGAAACCGGTTACTGCCAACGAACGGTTTCACCTAGAAGAACGAAATTTGGCGAGCCAAGTGTTATTGGTGTACCGATCATGACCTGAAAGTTTCATCAAGATTGGGTGAAAAAGTGTGTGCTGAGATTTCAGGCAACTCGTAGTTTTTTGGAAGCTTGGCAGGCCTTTCCATGAAAGTGATTCTCGCCAGTCTCTGCTTAGGGCTACATCAACAGCAAACAAACCATAGGGATAGAACTTGAAACTGCTTTATGGTGTCAAGTTTCAAAGAGCTAGCACAAACCGTGTTTGATTTAGAGTTCCAAATACATGTATCCCTATAGGAGAAAACAGAGTAAAACCTCAAAATGAAACCGGTTACTGCCAACGAACGGTTTCACCTAGAAGAACGAAATTTGGCGAGCCAAGTGGGATTGGTGTACTGATCATTACCTGAAAGTTTCATCAAGATTGGGTGAAAAAGTGTGTGCTGAGATTTCAGGCAACTCGTAGTTTTTTGGAAGCTTGGCAGGCCCTTTCCATGAAAGTGATTCTCGCCAGTCTCTGCTTAGGGCTACATCAACAGCAAACAAACCATAGAGATAGAACTTGAAACTGCTTTATGGTGTCAATTTTCAAAGAGCTAGCACAAACCGTGTTTGATTTA
Source organism: Ictidomys tridecemlineatus (assembly GCF_052094955.1). Taxonomy (NCBI): domain Eukaryota; kingdom Metazoa; phylum Chordata; class Mammalia; order Rodentia; family Sciuridae; genus Ictidomys; species Ictidomys tridecemlineatus. The sequence continues at coordinate 3,503 of NW_027523847.1, read as the reverse complement.
GAGTTCCAAATACATGTATCCCTATAGGAGAAAACAGAGTGAAACCTCCAAATGAAACCGGTTACTGCCAACTAACAGTTTCACCTAGAAGAACGAAATTTGGCGAGCCAAGTGGGATTGGTGTACTGATCATTACCTGAAAGTTTCATCAAGATTGGGTGAAAAAGTGTGTGCTGAGATTTCAGGCAACTCGTAGTTGTTTGGAAGCTTGGCAGGCCCTTTCCATGAAAGTGATTCTCGCCAGTCTCTGCTTAGGGCTACATCAACAGCAAACAAACCATAGAGATAGAACTTGAAACTGCTTTATGGTGTCAAGTTTCAAAGAGCTAGCACAAACCGTGTTTGATTTAGAGTACCAAATACATGTATCCCTATAGGAGAAAACAGAGTGAAACCTCCAAATGAAACCGGTTACTGCCAACGAACGGTTTCACCTAGAAGAACGAAATTTGGCGAGCCAAGTGGGATTGGTGTACTGATCTTTACCTGAAAGTTTCATCAAGATTGGGTGAAAAAGTGTGTGCTGAGATTTCAGGCAACTCGTAGTTTATTGGAAGCTTGGCAGGCCCTTTCCATGAAAGTGATTCTCGCCAGTCTCTGCTTAGGGCTACATCAACAGCAAACAAACCATAGAGATAGAACTTGAAACTGCTTTATGGTGTCAAGTTTCAAAAAGCTAGCACAAACCGTGTTTGATTTAGAGTTCCAAATACATGTATCCCTATAGGAGAAAACAGAGTGAAACCTCAAAATGAAACCGGTTACTGCCAACGAACGGTTTCACCTAGAAGAAGGAAATTTGGCGAGCCAAGTGGGATTGGTGTACTGATCATTACCTGAAAGTTTCATCAAGATTGGGTGAAAAAGTGTGTGCTGAGATTTCAGGCAACTCGTAGTTTTTTGGAAGCTTGGCAGGCCCTTTCCATGTAAGTGATTCTCGCCAGTCTCTTCTTAGGGCTACATCAACAGCAAATAAACCACAGAGATAGAACTTGAAACTGCTTTATGGTGTCAAGTTTCAAAGAGCTAGCACAAACCGTGTTTGATTTAGAGTTCCAAATACATGTATCCCTATAGGAGAAAACAGAGTGAAACCTCAAAATGAAACCGGTTACTGCCAACGAACGGTTTCACCTAGAAGAACGAAATTTGGCGAGCCAAGTGGGATTGGTGTACTGATCATGACCTGAAAGTTTCATCAAGATTGGGTGAAAAAGTGTGTGCTGAGATTTCAGGCAACTCGTAGTTTTTGGAAGCTTGGCAGGCCCTTTCCATGAAAGTGATTCTCGCCAGTCTCTGCTTAGGGCTACATCAACAGCAAACAAACCATAGAGATAGAACTTGAAACTGCTTTATGGTGTCAAGTTTCAAAGAGCTAGCACAAACCATGTTTGATTTAGAGTTCCAAATACATGTATCCCTATAGGAGAAAACAGAGTGAAACCTCAAAATGAAACCGGTTATTGCCAACGAACGGTTTCACCTAGAAGAACGAAATTTGGTGAGCCAAGTGGGATTGGTGTACTGATCATTACCTGAAAGTTTCATCAAGATTGGGTGAAAAAGTGTGTGCTGAGATTTCAGGCAACTCGTAGTTTTTTGGAAGCTTGGCAGGCCCTTTCCATGAAAGTGATTCTCGCCAGTCTCTGCTTAGGGCTACATCAACAGCAAACAAACCATAGAGATAGACCTTGAAACTGCTTTATGGTGTCAAGTTTCAAAGAGCTAGCACAAACCGTGTTTGATTTAGAGTTCCAAATACATGTATCCCTATAGGAGAAAACAGAGTGAAACCTCAAAATGAAACCGGTTACTGCCAATGAACGGTTTCACCTAGAAGAACGAAATTTGGCGAGCCAAGTGGGATTGGTGTACTGATCATTACCTGAAAGTTTCATCAAGATTGGGTGAAAAAGTGTGTGCTGAGATTTCAGGCAACTCGTAGTTTTTTGGAAGCTTGGCAGGCCCTTTACATGAAAGTGATTCTCGCCAGTCACTGCTTAGGGCTACATCAACAGCAAACAAACCATAGAGATAGAACTTGAAACTGCTTTATGGTGTCAAGTTTCAAAGAGCTAGCACAAACCGTGTTTGATTTAGAGTTCCAAATACATGTATCCCTATAGGAGAAAACAGAGTGAAACCTCAAAATGAAACCGGTTACTGCCAACGAACGGTTTCACCTAGAAGAAGGAAATTTGGCGAGCCAAGTGGGATTGTGTACTGATCATTACCTGAAAGTTTCATCAAGATTGGGTGAAAAAGTGTGTGCTGAGATTTCAGGCAACTCGTAGTTTTTTGGAAGCTTGGCAGGCCCTTTCCATGAAAGTGATTCTCGCCAGTCTCTGCTTAGGGCTACATCAACAGCAAACAAACCATAGAGATAGAACTTGAAACTGCTTTATGGTGTCAAGTTTCAAAGAGCTAGCACAAACCGTGTTTGATTTAGAGTTCCAAATACATGTATCCCTATAGGAGAAAACAGAGTGAAACCTCCAAATGAAACCGGTTACTGCCAACGAACGGTTTCACCTAGAAGAACGAAATTTGGCGAGCCAAGTGGGATTGGCGTACTGATCATTACCTGAAAGTTTCATCAAGATTGCGTGAAAAAGTGTGTGCTGAGATTTCAGGCAACTCGTAGTTTTTTGGAAGCTTGGCAGCCCCTTTCCATGAAAGTGATTCTCGCCAGTCTCTGCATAGGGCTACATCAACAGCAAACAAACCATAGAGATAGAACTTGAAACTGCTTTATGGTGTCAAGTTTCAAAGAGCTAGCACAAACCGTGTTTGATTTAGCTTCCAAATACATGTATCCCTATAGGAGAAAACAGAGTGAAACCTCCAAATGAAACCGGTTACTGCCAACCAACGGTTTCACCTAGAAGAACGAAATTTGGCGAGCCAAGTGGGATTGGTGTACTGATCATTACCTGAAAGTTTCATCAAGATTGGGTGAAAAAGTGTGTGCTGAGATTTCAGGCAACTCGTAGTTTTTTGGAAGCTTGGCAGGCCCTTTCCATGAAAGTGATTCTCGCCAGTCTCTGCTTAGGGCTACATCAACAGCAAACAAACCATAGAGATAGAACTTGAAACTGCTTTATGGTGTCAAGTTTCAAAGAGCTAGCACAAACCGTGTTTGATTTAGAGTTCCAAATACATGTATCCCTATAGGAGAAAACAGAGTGAAACCTCAAAATGAAACCGGTTACTGCCAACGAACGGTTTCACCTAGAAGAATGAAATTTGGCGAGCCAAGTGGGATTGGTGTACTGATCATTACCTGAAAGTTTCATCTAGATTTGGTGAAAAAGTGTGTGCTGAGATTTCAGGCAACACGTAGTTTTTGGAAGCTTGGCAGGCCCTTTCCATGAAAGTGATTCTCGCCAGTCTCTGCTTAGGGCTACATCAACAGCAACAAACCATAGAGATAGAACTTGAAACCGCTTTATGGTGTCAAGTTTCAAAGAGCTAGCACTAACCGTGTTTGATTTAGAGTTCCA
>NW_027523846.1:0-39846 GCF_052094955.1 Ictidomys tridecemlineatus | reverse complement strand
AATGACACCTCATCGGGGATGCTGGATTGTTCTAATATTACCTGTTTCTTATCTAAGTGTTGGAATGGTTCTTAGACTGTAGCAGTGATTATAAAAATTCCAACTTTTGTCCCAATCCCAGTCACTGCGGATCCAGATAAATTTCCTATTGTAGAGCTACTTAAAGTCCGCAGAGATTTTGGAATCACAGCAGCTATAGTGACAGCCGTGGCGGCATCTGCTGCTGCAGCAGTTACGGCCGGAGTATCCATGGCCAGTCAAGTACAAACTGCTGCCACTATTAATCAAGTTGTTCAAAAAACGTCCACTATACTTGAATCGCAAAATGCGATTAATCAACATATTTTGTCAGGAATTTTATCTACCAACCAAAGAATAGATTTTCTTCAAGCTCAGGTAGAGAAATTGGCTGACCTAGTACTTTTAGGCTGCATTGACCAACGTGCACATTTATGTATAACCTCTGTCAGATTTAATGATTCCAGAAATGCTTCCCACTTCATTGGTGGATATTTGGCCGGAAATTGGTCCATGGAAACAAAAGACATGATCCAGTCTCAACTAACCCACATAGCTGTCTTGAATAGTACCCGTGTCGATCCCGTGACTCTGGGTCAATTCACCAATTGGATATCTTCTGCTTTTTCCTTTTTTAAGGAATGGGTGGGAGTAGGCATTTTTGGTGCTCTGTGTCGTTTTGGTATGTTCCTCTGTTTGTGGTTTCTCTGTCGCCTTAAAGCTCGTAGTGCTCAAGATAAGGCTATGATCATACAAGCTCTTGCTGCTTTAGAAACTGGCAACTCACCTCAAGTCTGGCTTGCGCATCTTAAGCAGTAGATCTTTGACATGGTCATTACACCCCAAGTTATTATAACATTGCACTGTGATTGACATGTCTTTCCTCGTTATTCTCTTAGTGTCAAAAAGCCCTTACACTCTGCTGGTCTTGCTACCATTGCACGCAGATGGGTTTCTACACTAGTGTCTTTGACATAGTCGTTGCACCCCAAGTTATTCTAACATTACACTGGGTACGACATGTCCTTCTTTTGTCTTTCTTTTAGTGCTGGAAAGCCCTTGCACTCTGCAGGTCTTGTTGCCATTACACGCAGAAGGGTTTCCACACTGGTCTTTATCTATCACTTTAAAGTCCGTGCCTTTCTTTCAGGGTGTTGCCAACTTGTTTGTAGTTGTACTTCTAGACAGCCACAGTTCAACCTCAGCTATTCCCTCTTACTCACCATCGTCACGATACAAAATGCGAGGCAAGGCACTGCACTTGAGTGATCCATTGAAAAGAGGGACCTCAAGGGGAGCATGTCCTATTACATGCGGGTTTGACGTGTCTCCGCCCCGCCCCACAAAAAAAGGCGTCGGCTGATATGGTGTCAGATCTGGGGAAGGCGCCCCCTAGGGCTGGGCCATACTACGCAGCCACTTCTGCACAGTGGGATAGGACCTCTACTCTCGCCTGTATTGTCTTAGTGAAACAAAAAGGGGGAGCTGTGTGAGCCGTTCCTGCGGACTGTGGTCGCCATTACATGATGGCGCTGGCTCCGCTGTGGTCTGTGAAGGACAACTCCATATCAGAGAGAGTTGGTGTATTGTCAACTCCTTATCAGAGAAAGTTGGCATGTCGTTTTCTAGCACCCTGTGAGAAGGGACAACGTGGCAGCTTCGCATTGGGAGTTCGCGGTGCTTTATTAAGGGCTGGGAGGGGCATCCAATTATTATTCCGGAGATTAGAAGAATTATTAGAAGAATATCAAGGCCTGAATAAACTGCTGAAAAAAGATTCCTGAGTCGCGTCTTCCTTGCGGGCAAGGGGGTCGTGACAACTGAGGTGCAAAAGCACTGTTGCAGAGATCAGAGGTTGGATACTGGGGTGCACTAGGATTATTGCAGAGAGCAAGGTTGGAGACTGGAGTGCAGAAGGATCGTTGTAGAGAGCAGATTTTGGAGACTGGGGTGCCGAGGCCTGCTACAGCGAGTAGAGATTGGAGACTGGCCTGCCGAAGGCCTTTTACAAAGAGGAGGGTTGGGAGACTGAGGTGCAGAAGTCCTGTTACATAGAGTAGAGGTTGGAGACTGGAGTGAAGAAGGATCGTGCAGAGAGTAGAGGTTGAAGGCTGAGGTGCAGAAGGACTGTTGTAGAGATCAGAGTTTGAGACTGGGGTGCAGTAGGATCATTACAGAGAGCAAAGGTTGGAGACTGGGGTGCAGAAAGATCGTTTGCAGAGAGCAGAGTTGGGAAAGCTGGCGTGAAAAGGCCTGTTACAGAGAGGAAAGGTTGGAGACTGGGGTGCAGAAGGACTGTTATGGAGAGCAGTGTTTGGAGACTGGGTTGCTGAAGGATCTTACAGAGAGCAGAGGTTGGAGACTGAGGTGCAGGTGGACTGTTACAGAGAGCAGTGGTTTTAGACTGGGGTGCAGAAGGATCGTGCAGAGAGCAGAGGTTTCAGACTGAGTTGCAGCAGGACTGTTATAGAGAGCAGAGGTTGGATACTGAGGTGTAGAAGGACTGTTACAAAGAGGACAGTTTGGAGACTAAGGTGCAGAAGGATTGTTACAGGAAGCATAGTTTGGAAATTGGGGTGCAGAACGACCGTTATAGAGAGCAGAGGTTGGAGACTGCAGTATAGGATTGTTACCGAGAGCAGAGGTTAAAGACTGGGGTTCAGAAGGACTCTTACATAGAACAGAGGATGGAGACTGAGGTGCAGAAGGATAGATACAGTGAACAGAGGTTGGAGACTGGGGTTCAGACAGACTGTTACAGAAAGCAGAGTTTGGAGACTGGAATTTAGAAGGACCGTTACAAAGAGCAGGGGTTGGAGACTGCAGTACAGAAGGACTGTTACAGAGAGAAGATTACGGAGTCTTGGGAAAAGAGGACTGTTGCTGAGGACAGAGGTTGTAGACTGTGGTGGAGAAGGAAGAATGTTACTGAGAGCAGTGTTTTGAAACTGGAGTGCAGAAGGATCTTACAGAGAGCAGAGGTTGAGACTGTGGTGCAGAAGAACTGTATCAGAGTGCAGACGTTGGAGACTAAGGTCAGGAGGATCCTTGCAGAGTTCTGAGTTTGGAGACTGGGTTCAGAAGGACTGTTGCAGAGAGCAGATGTTGGAGAGGGGGTGCAGAAAGACTTTTGCCGAGAGCAGATTTTAGAAACTGGGTGCAGAAGGACTGTTACACAGAGCAGAGGTTGGATAGTGAGGTGCAGTAGGACTGTGACAGAGAGCAGAAGTTAGATACGCGGGGAAGAAGTACCCTTACAGAGAGCAGAAGGTTGGAGACTGGGGTTCAGATGGATTTAAGAGGGACCAGAGTTTGGAGACTTGGGTTCTAAAGGACTTTTACAGAGTGCAAAGTTAAATGACTGAGTTGCAGAAGTATATTACAGAGAGCAGAGTTGAGAGACTGAGGTGCAGAAGGACAGTTACAGAGAGCAGAGGTAGGAGACTGGTGTGCAGAAGTGTCGTTGCAGATAGCAGAGTTTTCAGTCTGAGGTGAAAAAGAAGTGTGGCAGAGAGCAGATGTTGGAGACTGGGTGCAGAAGGACTGTTGCAGAAAGCAGATGTTGGTAACTGGGGTGCAGAAGGACTGTTGTAGAATGAAGAGGTTAGAGACTGGGGTGCAGAAAACTGTTGCAGAGAGCACATGTTGAAGACTGAGGTGCAGAATGATTGTTACAGAGAGCAGAGTTTTGAGACTAGGGTGCAGAAGGATCTTACAGAGAGCAGAGTTTGGAGACTCATGTGCAGCAGTACTGTTGCAGAAAGCAGGGGTTGGAGACTGGGTAGAGATGGAATGTTACTGAGAGCAGAATTTGAAACTGTGGTGCAGAAGGATATTACATAGACCAGCGGTTGAAGACAGGGGTGCAGAAAAACTGTTGCATAGAGCAGATGTTGGAGACTGGGGTGCAGAAAGATCGTTGCAGAGAGCAGAAGATGGAGAATAGGGTGCAGACGGTTTGTTGCAGAGAGCAGACGTTGCAGACTGGGGTGAAGAAGGATCGTTGCATACAGCAGAGGTTAGAGACTGGGGAGCAGAAGGACTGTTACAGAGAGTAGAGTTTGGATACTGAGGTGCAGATGAATCGTTGCTTAGAGCAGAGATTTGAGACTGAGGTGCAAAAGGACTGTTGCAGAGGAGCAGACGTTGGAGACTGAGGTGCAAAAGGACTGTTACAGAGAGTAGAGGTTTGAGATTGGCGTGCAAATTTCTGTTACAGAGAGCAGAGGTCAAAGACTAGGGTGCAGAAGAACTGTTACAGTGAGCAGGGTTTTTAGACAAGGTTGCACAAGGATCTTACAGAGAGCAGAGGTTGTAGACAAAGGTGCAGCAGGACTGTTACAGAGAGCAGAGGTTGGTGACTAGGGTGCAGAAGTATCATTGAAGAGAACAGAGTTTTCAGACTGAGGTGCCGAAGGACTTTTTCAGAGAGCACATGTTGGAGACTGGGTGCAGAAGGACTGTTGCAGAGAGCAGAGGTTGGAGACTGGAGTGCAGAAGGACTGTTGCAGAGAGCAAGGTTGGAGACTGAGGTGCAGAAAGACTGTTACAGAGAGCAGAGTTTGAAAACTGTGGAGCTGAAGAACTGGTAAAGAGAGTAGATGTTGAAGACTGGGGTGCAGAAGGATCGTTATAGGGAACAGAGGTCAGAGACAGGGGTGCAGAAGGCCTGTTAGGGAGAGCAGAGTTTGGAGAAGGGTGCACCAAGTACTTTTACAGAGAGTAGAGACCAAGGTGCAGAAGGACCATTGCAGAGAGCAGAGATTGGAGACTGACGTGCAGAAGGATTGTTACAGAGAGCAGACGCCGGAGACTTGGTCTCAGAGGGACTGCTGCAGAGAGGAGAGGGTGGACATGGGTGTAGCAGGACTGTTGGGGAGAGCACAGGTTTGAGATTTGGGTGAAGAAAGACTGTTGCAGAGAGTACAGGTTGAAGACTGTGTTGCAGTAAGACTGTTACAGAGGCAGAGGTTGGAGACTTTGGTGCAGAAGGACTGTTGCGGAGAGCAGATGTTAGAGACTGGTTGCAGAAGGACTGTTGCAGAGAGCAGAGTTTGTAGACTGAGATGCAGAAGTACTGTTACAGAGAGCAGAGTTTGGAGATTGGGGTGCAGATGGACTGATACAGAAAGTAGAGTTTGGAGACTCGGGTGCAGAAGGACTGTTGCAGAGAGCAGAGATTGGAGAATGGGTTGCAAAAGGCAGATCAGAGGTCAGAGGCTGGGGTTCAAAAGCACTGTTACAGAGAGTAGATTTTGGAGACTGAGGTGCAGTAGGAATGTTACAAAAAGCAGAGTTTGGAGACTGGTGTTCACAAGGATCGTGCAGAGAGCAGAGTTTTCAGATTTAGGTTCAGAAGGACTTTTGCTGAGAGAAGATGTTGGAGACTGGGGTACAGAAGGACTTTTGCAGAGAGCAGAGGTTGGAGACTGGGGTGCAAAAGGATCGTTGCAGACAGCAGAGGTTAGAGACTGGGGTGAAGAAGGATTGTTACAGAGATCAGAGTTTGGAGACTGGGGTGCAGAACAACCAATACAGAGAGAAGAGGTTGGAGACTGCGGGACAGAAGGACTGTTACACAGAGTAGAGGTTGGAGACTGTGGAGAAGAAGGACTGTTTCAGAGAGCAGATGTTGGAGACTGGGGAGCAGAAGGACTTTTGCAGAGAGCAGAGGTTGGAAACTGGGGTGCAAATGGATTGTTGTAGAGAGCAGAGTTTTTAGACTGGGTGCAGAGGGATTGTTACAGAGAGCAGAGGTTGGAGACTGTGGTGCAGAAGGACAATTGCAGAGATCAGAGTTTGGTAACTGAGGGGAAGAAGGATTGTTAAAGAGAACAGAATTTGGAGACTGTGGTGCAGAAGGACTGTTGCAGAAAGCATCATTTGGTGACTGGGTTTTAGAAGGACTCTTGCAAAGAGCAGAGGTTGGAGACTGGGGTGCAGAAGGACTGTTACATTGAGCAGAGTTTGGAGACAGGGTTGCAGAAGGATCTTACAGAGAGCAGAGTTTCGAGACTGAGGTGCAACAGGAGTGTTACAGAGAGCAGAGCTTGGACACTGGGGTGCAGAATGATCATTGCAGAGAACAGCGTTTTCAGACTGAGGTGCAGAAGGACTGTTGCAGAGAGAAGAGGTTGGAGACAGGGGTGCAGAAGGACCATTGCATAGAGCAGATATTGGATACTGGGGTGCACAGGGATCATTGCAGAGAGCAGAGGTTGGAGATTGGGGTGCAGACGGACTATTGCAGAGAGCAGACATTGGAAACTGGTGAGAAGACGTTGGAAACTGGTGTACAGAAAAATCGTTGCAGACAGCAGAGGTTTGAGACTGGGGTGCAGAAAGACTGTTACAGAGAGTAGACTTTTGAGACTGAGGTGCAGAATGATTGTTGCAGAGAGCAGAGGTTGGAGACAGGGGTGCAGTAGAACTCCTATAGATAGCTGAGTTTTCAGACAAGATTGCACAAGGATCTTACAGAGAGCAGAGTTTTAGACAGATGTGCAGCAGGACTGTTACAGCGAGCAGAGGTTGAAGACTGAGGTGCAGAAGGACCGTTACAGAGAGAAGATTATTGAAACTGCACTACAGAGAAGAGAGGTTCGAGAAGGGGTGCGGAAGGTCTGTTACAGAGGGCAGAGTTTATAGACTAGGTTGCAGAATGATTTTACAGAGAGCAGATTTTGGAGACTGCAGTACAGAAGGACTTTTATAGAGAGCAGAGGTTGGAGACTGGGGTGGTGAAGAACTGTTTTAGAGAGCAGATGTTGGAGTCTGTGTTGCAAAAGGACTGTTGGAGAGAGCAGAAGATAAATACTGGAGTGTAGAAGTACTGTTGCAGAGAGCAGAATTTGCAGACTGAATTGCAGAAGGACTGTTACAGCGGGCAGAGTTTGGAGACTGTGGTGGAAAATGACAGACACAGAAAGCAGAGGTTGGATACTGGGGTGCATAAGTACCCTTATAAAGAACAAAGGTTAGAGACTGAGGTACAGAAGGAGTGTTACAGAGAGTAGAGGTTGGAGACTGGGGTGCAAAATGATCGTTGTAGAGAACAGAGTTTTCAGACTGAGTGCAGAAGGACTTTTGCAGAGAGCACATGTTGGAGACTGGGGTGCAGAAGGAATGTTGCAAAGAGCAGAGTTTTAGGAGTGGGGTGCAGAAGGATCGTTGTAGAGAGCAAAATTTTGAAACTGGGGTGTAGAAGGATTGTTATAGAGAACAGAGTTTGGAAACTGGGGTGCAGAAGGCCTATTCGGAGAGCAGAGTTTAGAGAAGGGGTTCAGAAGTACATTTACGAAGAGTAGTTTTTGGTGACTGAGGTTCAGAAGGACCGTTGCAGAGAGCAGAGGTTAAAGCCTGAGGTGCAGAAGGATGGTTACAGAGAGCAGAGGTTGGAGACTGGAGTGCAGAAGGAGTGTTACAGAGAGCAGAGTTTGGAGACTCGGTGCAGAAGACCTGTAAGAGAGAAGAGGTTTTAGAGTTCTGTGCAGAAGGATTGTTACAGATAGCACAGTTTGGAGACTGGGGTGCAGAAGGATCGTTGCAGAGATCAGAGGTTTCAGACTAAGGCTTAGAAGGACTGATACAGAGAAAACAGGTTGGAGTCTGAGGTGCAGAAAGACTTTTAGAGAGCAGAGTTTGGAGACTGGAGTGCAGAAGGACCGTTTCAGAGAGCACATTTTGGAGATTGGGGTACAAAAGGACTGTTACAGAGAACAGAAGTTGGAGACTGGGGAGCTGAAGCATCATTACAGTGAGCAGAGGTTGGAGACTGAGGTGCAGAAGGTCTGTTACAGAGAGCAAAGTTTTGAAACTGGGGTGCAGAACGATTGTTGCAGAGAGCAGTTTTCAGACTGAGGTGCAGAAGGAATGTAGCAGAGAGCAGATGTTGGATTCTGAGGTGCAGAGGACTGTTACAGAGAGCAGAGTTTGGAGACTGGGGTGCATAAGGATCGTTACAGAGAGCACAGGTTGGAGAGTGGGGTGCAGAAGGCCTGTTACAGAGAGCAGAGTTTGAAGTCTGGGGTGCGGAAGGCCTTTTACAGAGAGCAGAATTTGGAGACTGGAGTGCAGAAAAACTGTTACAGAGAGCAGAGCTTGGAGACTGGGGTTCAGAAAGACTGTTGCAGAGAGCAGAGTTTGGAGACTGTGGTAAAAAAGGATACTTGCAGAGATCGGAGGTTGAAGACTGAGGTGCAGAAGAATCGCAACAGAGAGCAGAGAATGGAGACTGGGGTGAAGCAGGACAGATACAGAGAGCACAGGTGGGAGACTGGGGTGCAGAAGAAATGTTGCAGAGAGCAGAGGAAGGAGACTGGGTGCAGAAGGACTGTAGCAGAGAGAAGAGGTTGGAGACTGGGGTGTAGAAGGACTGTTGCAGAGAGCAGAGTTTGAAGACTGAGTGCAGAAGGACTGTTGTAGGGAGCAGTGGTTGGAGACTGAGGTGCAGATGGTTCATTGCAAAGATAAGAGGTTGAAGACTGGGGTGCAGAAGGATCATGCAGAGAGCAGATGTTGGAGACTGAGGGGCAGAATGATCATTGCAGAGAGCAGAGGTTTCAGACTATGGTGCAGAATGATCGTTACAGAGAGCAGAGTTTGGAGACTGAAGTGCAGAAGGACTCTTACAGAGTTCAGAGTTTGGAGACTGGGGTGCAGAAGGATCATGCAGAGAGCAGAGGTTGGAGACTGAGGGGCAAAATGATCATTGCAGAGAGCAGAGGTTTCAGACTGTGGTGCAGAATGATCGTTACAGAGAGCAGAGTTTGGAGACTGAAGTGCAGAAGGACTCTTACAGAGAGCAGAGTTTGGAGAATGGGGTGCAGAAGGATCATGCAGAGAGCAGAGGTTGGAGACTGAGGGGCAGAATGATCATTGCAGAGAGCAGAGTATTCAGACTGTGGTGCATAATAATCGTTACAGAGAGCAGAGTTTGGAGACTGGGGTGCAGAAGGACGAAGGACAGTTACTGAAAGCACAGATGGAGACTGGGGTGCAGACGAAATGTTGCAGAGATCAGAAGTTGGAGCCTGGGGTTCAGAAGGACTGTTTTTTAGAGCAGAGGTTAGAGACTGGTGTGCAGAAGAACTGATACAGAAAGCTGACGTTAGAGACTGGGGTGCAGAAGGACCGTTACAGAGAGCAGAGTTTTGAGACTGCGTTACAAAAGGACTGTTACAGAGAGCAGAGGTTGGATACTGGGGTGCAGAAGGACTGATGGAGAAAACAGAGTTTGGAGACTGGAGTACAAACAAACCGTTTCAGAGAGTAGAGGTTGGAGACTCAGGTGCAGAAGGATTGTTACAGAGAGCAGAGTTAGGATAGTGGTGTGCAAAAGGACTGATCCAGAGAGCATATGTTGGAGAATGGGGTTCAGAAGGCCTGTTACAGATAGCAGCGGTTGGAGACTGAGGTGCTGAAGGATTATTTCAGAGAGCAGATATTGGAGACTGAGGTGCAGAAGGACTGTTACAGAGAGGAGCGGTTGGAGACTGGGGTTCAGAAGGATTCTTACAGAGAGCAGAGGATGGAGACTGGGGTGCAGAAAGAGTGTTAGAGAGAGCAGAGAATGGAGACTGGTGTGCAGAAGGAGTTTTACAGAGAGCAGAGATTGTAGATTGGTGTCCAGAAGAACTGTTAAAGAGAGCAGAGGTTTGAGACTGAGATGCAGAAAGATTGTTACCGAGAGTAGAGTTTTGACACTGATGTTCAGAAGGACTGTTACAGAGAGCAGAGCTCGGAGACTGGTGTTTAGAAGGATTATTGCAGAGAACAGTGGTTTGAGACTGAGGTGCAGAAGGATCGTTGCAGAGAGCAGAGGTTGGAGACTTAGGTGCAGAAGGATCGCTACAAAGAGCAGAGGTTGATGACTGAGGTGCAGAAGGACAGTTACAGAGAAAACAGGTTGGAGACTGGGGGTAAGAAGAAATGTTGCAGAGACTAGATGTTGGAGACTGGGGTGCAGAAGGACTGTTGCAGAGAGCAGATTTTGGAAACTGCGGTACAGAAGGACTTTTATAGAGAGGAGAGGTTGGAGACTGGGGTGCAGAAGGATTCTTACAGAGAGCAGAGGATGGAGACTGGGTTGCAGAATAACTGTTGCATAGAGCAGACGTTGGAGACTTGGGTGCAGAAAGTTCATTGCAGATAGTAGAGGTTTGAGACTGGTGTGTAGAAGCACTTTTGCAGAGAGCAGAGGTTTGAGACTGGGGTGCAGTAGGATTTTTGCAGAGAGCAGAAGTTGGAAACTGAGGTGCAGAAGGACTGTTACAGAGAGCAGAGTTTGGAGACTGGGGTGCAGAAGAACTGATACAGAAAGCAGAGTGTGGAGACTGGGGTGCAGAACGACCGTTACACAAAGCAGAGTGTGGAGACTGCGGTACACAAGGACTGTTAGAGAGAGCTGAGTTTGGAGACTGGGGTACAGAAGGAGTAATGTAGAAAAAAGGTTTGGAAACTGGGGTGTCAAAGGACAGTTACAGAGAGCACAGATGGAGACTGGTGTGCAAAAGAAAGGTTGCAGAGAGCAGAAGTTGGAGACTGGGGTGAAGAAGGACCGTTGCAGAGAGCAGAAGTTGGAGACTGTAGTGTGAAGAACTGTTACAGAGAGCAGAGTTTGAAGAATGGAGTGCAGAAGATCTGATACAGAAAGCAGACTTTGGAGACTGGGGTGCAATAGGACCGTTATAGAGAGCAGATGTTGGAGACTGCGGTACAGAAGGCCTGTTAAAGAGAGCAGAGGTTGGAGACTTGGGTGCAGAAGGACTAATGCAGAGAACAGAGTTTGGAGACTGGTGTGCAGAAGAAACTTTGCAGAGAGAAGAGGTTGGAGACTGAGGTGAAGAAGGATCGTTGCAGAGAGAAGAGGATTGAGACTGGGTTGCAGAAGGCCTTTTATAGAGTGCAGAGGTTGGAGAGTGTGGTGCAGAAGGCCTGTTACACATTGCAGAGATTGGAGACTGGGTTGCAGAAGCACTGTTACAGATAGCACAGTTTCGAGACAGGGTTGCAGAAGGATCTTACAGAGAGCATTTTGGAGCCTGAGTTTCAGAAGGACTATTTCAGAGAGCAAAGGTTGGAAACTGGGGTTCAGTCAGACTGTTTCAGAGTGCAGAGTTTTCAGACTGATGTGCAGAAAGACCGTAGTAGAGAGCAGATATTGGATCCTGGGGTGCAGAAAGACTGTCACAGAGAGCAGAGTTTGGAGACTGGGGTGCAGAAGAATCGTTGCAGACAGCACAGGTTGGGGACTTGGGTGCAGAAGGACTGTTACAGAGAGCAGAGTTTGAAGACTGGGGTGCAGAAGGTCTGTTACAGAGAGCAGAGTTTGGAGACTGGGGTTTAGAAGGACTTTTACACAGAGCAGAGTTTGACGAATGGGTTTCATAAGGATCTTACAGAGAACAGAGTTTGGAGACGGAGGTGCAGAAGGACTTTTGTAGAGCATAGATGTTGGAGCCTTAAGAGCAGAAGGACTGTTGTAGAGAGCAGAGGTTGGAGACTGAGGTCCGGAAGGATTGTTACAGAGATCAGAGTGTGGAGACTGGGGAGAAGAAGGAGTGTTACAGAGAGCAGAGGATGGAGACTGAGATGTAGAAGAACTGTTACAGAGATAGATGTTGAATAGTGAGGTGCAAAAAGACCATTGCAGAGAGCAGATGTTGGAGACTGAGGTGCAGAAAGACTGTTGCGGAGGGCAGAGGTTTGAGACTTGGGCGTAAGAGGACTGTTGCTGCGAGCAGAGGTTGGGGATTGGGGTGCCAAAGGACCTTTGCAGAGAGCAGAATTTGGAGACTGAGGTGCAGATGGCCTGTTACAGAGAGCAGAGGTTGAAGACTTTAGTGCAGAAGGACTGATAGAGAAAGCAGTGGTTGGAGACTGGGGTTCAGAAGACAGTTACAGAGAGAAGAGTTTGGAAATTGCAGTACAGAGGAACTGTTACAGAGAGCAGAGATTGGAGACTGGGGAGGAGAAGGACTATTGCAGAGATCTGATGTGGGAGACTTGGGTGCAGAAGGACTGTTGTAGAGAGTAGGTTGGAGACTGGGGTGCAGAAGGACTGTTGCAGAGAGTAGGGGTTGAAGATTGGGGTGCAGAAGACTGAGGTTAAGAAGGACTGTTGAAGACAACAGAGTTTGGAGACAAGAGTGCAGAAAAACCGTTGCAGAGAGCAGAGGTTGGAGACTGAGGTGCAGAAGGATTGTTACAGAGAGCAGAGGTTGGAGACTGGGGTGCAGAAGGACTGTTGCAGAATGCAGAGGTTGGAGACTGGGGTGCGGAAAAAGTGTTGCAGAGAACGGAGTTTCGAGACTTAGGTGCAGAAGGACCGTTGCTGAGACCTGTGTTTGGAGACTGACTTGAAGAAGGATTGTTACAGAGAGAAGAGGTTGGAGACTGATGTGCTGAAGAACTGTTACAGAGAGCAGAGGTTGGAGACTAGGGTGCAGATGGATCTTACAGAGAGCAGAGATTAGAGACTGGGGTGCAGAAGGACTGTTATAGAAAGCAGAGATCGGAGACTTGTGTGCAAAAGGACTGTTGAAGAGAGAAGAGGTTGAAGCTGAGGTGCAGAAGGACTGCTGCAGAGAGAAGAGGTTGGAGATGAGGTTCAGAAGCACTGTTATAGAGAGCAGAGTTTGGAGACTGGGTTTCAGACGGATATTACAGAGAGCAGAGGTTGCAGACAGGGGTTTAGAAGGATTGTTGCAGAGAGCAGATGTTTAAGACTTTGGTGCAGAAGGACTGTTACAGAGAGCAGAGTTTGGACACTCAGTTGCAGAAGGAAGGTTACAGAGAGGAGAGGTTGGAGACTGGGGTGCAGAAGGACTGTTGCAGAGAGCAGAGGTTGTCGAGTGTGGTGAAAAAGGACTGTTGCAGAGAGCAGAGGTTTGAGACTGGTGTGGAGAAGAATCGTTGTAGAGAGAAGAATTTAGAGACTTGGGTGCAGAAGGTCTGTTACAGATAGCAGTGGTTTGAGACTGGGTTGATGAAGGATCTTACAGAGAGCAGAGATTGGAGACTGAGGTGCAGGGGGACTGTTACTGAGAGCAGTGGTTGGAGACTGGGGTGCAGAAGGATCGTGCAGAGAGCAGAATTTTCAGACTGAGGTGCAGAAGGACTGGTACAGAGAGCATAGGTTGGAGACTGAGTTGTAGAAGGACTGTTACAGAGAGCAGAGTTTGGAGACTCAGGTGCTGAAGGACTGTTACAGGAAGCAGATTTTGGAAATTGGTGTGCAGAAGGACCGTTAAAGAGAGCAGAGCTTGGAGACTGCTGTATAGGACTGTTACCGAAAGCAGAGGTTTGAGACTGGTGTGCAGAAGGTCTCTTATGTAGAGCACAGGTTGAGACTGTGGAGCAAAAGGATAGATACGGAGAACAGAGGTTGGAGCCAGGGGTTCAGACAGATTTATACACAAAGCAGAGTTTGGAGACTGGGGTGTAGAAGGACCCTTAAAAAGAGCAGAAGTTGGAGACTCTGGTACAGAAGGACTGTTACAAAGAGCAGATCTCAGAGACTGGGGAGAACAAGGACTGTTGCAGAGGACAGAGGTTGGAGACTGGGGTGGAGAAGGAATGTTACAGTGAGCAGAGTTTTCAGACTGAGGTGCAGAAGGACTGTTGCAAAGTGCAGATGTTGCAGACTGTGGTGCAGAAATATCGTTGCAGAGAGTAGAGTTTGGAGACTGGGTTGCAGAGAGACTGTTGCAGAGCAGACGTTGGAGAATAAGGTGCAGAAGGATCCTTGCAGAGAGCAGATTATGGAGACGGGGGTATAAAAGGACTGTCCCAGAGAGCAGAGTTTGGAGACTGGTGTGTAGAAGGACTGTTGATGAAAGCAGTTTTTGGAGACTGAGGTGCAGAAGGACTGTTTCAGAGAGCAGAGTTTTTAAACAGGGGTGCAAAAGGATTGATTCAGAGAGCAGAGATAAAGACTGAGGTGCAGAAGGAATGTTACAGAGAGAAGAGGTTGGAGACTGGGGTGCAGAAGGACTGATACCGAAAGCAGAAGTGAGAGACTGGGGTCCAGAAGGACCTTTACAAAGAGCAGAGTTTGGATACTGCTGTACATAAGGATTGTTACAGACAGCAGATGTTGCAGTCTGTGATGCAGAAAAACTGTTGCCGAGAATAGATGTTGGAGACTGAGGTGCAAAAGGACCGTTCCTGAGAGCAGAGGTTAAAGACTAATGTGCAGAAGGACTGTTACAGAGAGTAGAGTTTGGAGACTTGGGTGCAGAAGGATCTTTCAGAGAGCTTAGGTTGGGGACTGGTGTACAGAAGGACTTTTGTGGAGAGCAGAGTTAGGAGTATGGGGTGCATAAGGATTGTTGCTGAGAACAGATGTTGATGAATGGGGTGCAGAAGGACTGTTACAGAGACCAGAGTTTGGAGACTGGGTTGTATAAGTTTCTTTCAGAGAGCAGGGTTTGGAGAATGAGGTGCAGAAGGACTGTTACAGAGAGAAGATGTTGGAGAGTGGGGTGCAGACGGACTGTTTAAGAGAGCAGAGCAGAGGTTGGATACTGGGGTATAGAATGACTGTTGAAGAGAGCACATGTTGGACATTGGGGTGCAAAAAGACTGTTGCAGAGAGCATAGGTTTGAGACTGAGGTGTAGAATGACTGTTACAGAGTGCAGATGTTTGAGACTGGGATGCAGAAGGATCGTTGCAGAGAGAAGAAGTTGGAGACTGAGGTGTAGAAAGATCGTTGCAGAGAGCAGAGGTTTGAGATTGGGATGCAGAAGGACTTTTACGTAGAGCACAGGTAGGAGACTGGGGTGCAGAAGGAATGTTGCAGAGAACAGATGTTGGAGATTGTGGTGCAGGAGGACTTTCGCAGAAGGAGAGGTTGGAGACTGAGGTGCAGAAAGACTGTTAAAGAGAGCAGATATTGGAGACTGGGGTGCAGAAGAACTTATAGAGAAAGCAGATTGGATACTGGGGTACAGAAGGATGGATAAAGAGAGCAGAGGTTGGAGACTTTGGTACAGAAGAACTGGTATAGAGGGCAGAGGTTGGACACTGGGATGAAGAACGACTGTTGCAGAGAACAGAGTTTGGAGACGGGTGAAGAAGGACTGTTGCAGAGAGCAGATGTTGGAGACTGGGGTGCACAAGCATCGTTGCAGAGAGTAGCTGTTGGAGACTGGGGTGAAGAATTTATCTTACAGAGAGCACTGGTTGGAGACTGGGGTGCAGAAGGCCTGTTACAGAGAGCAGAGATTGGAGACTGGGGTGCAGAATGTGTTTCAATGAGCAGAGTATTTGGACAAAGTTTAAAAGAGTCTTACAAAAAGCAGAGGTTGGAGACTGATGTACAGAAGGACTGTTAGAGAGAGTAGATTTTGAAGACTGGAGTGCAGAAGGATTGTTGCAGAGAACAGAGTTTCAGACTGAGGTACAGAAGAACTGTTGCAGAGAGAAGATGTTGGAGACTGGGTGCACAAGGACTGTTGCAGCGAGCAGAGGTTGGAGACAGGATGCAGAA
Source organism: Ictidomys tridecemlineatus (assembly GCF_052094955.1). Taxonomy (NCBI): domain Eukaryota; kingdom Metazoa; phylum Chordata; class Mammalia; order Rodentia; family Sciuridae; genus Ictidomys; species Ictidomys tridecemlineatus. The sequence continues at coordinate 24,333 of NW_027523846.1, read as the reverse complement.
AGATTGTTGCAGAGAGCAGAGGTTGAAGACTGGGGTGCAGAAGGACAGATACAGAGAGCAGATGTTAAAACCTGGGGTGAAGAAAGCCTGGTACAGAGAGCAGAGTTTGGAGACTGGGGTGCACGAGTACTGTTACAGAGAGCAGAGTTTGGAGACTGGGTTGCAGAAGGATCACACAGAGAGCAGAGGTTGGAGACTGAGGTGCACAAGCACTGTTACAAAGAGTAGAGTTTAAAGACTGATGTGCAGAAGGATCGTTACAGAGAGCAGAGCTTGGAGACTGAGGTGCAGAAGGATTGATACAGAGAGCAGAGGTTGGAGACTGGGGTGCACGAGGACTGTTACAGAGAGCAGAGTTTGGAGACTGGGTTGCAGAAGGATCTTACAGAGAGCAGAGGTTGGAGACTGAGGTGCACAAGCACTGTTACAAAGAGTAGAGTTTGGAGACTGATGTGCAGAAGGATCGTTACAGAGAGCAGAGCTTGGAGACTGAGGTGCAGAAGGATTGATACAGAGAGCAGAGGTTGGAGACTGGGGTGCAGAAGGACTATTGCAGAGAGCAGAGGATTTAGACTGGCGTGTAGAAGGACTGTAGCAGGGAGCAGAGGTTGGAGACTAAGGTGCAGAAGGACAGTTACACAGAACAGTGTTAGGAGACTCGGGTGCAGAAGGACCCTTACAGAGAGCAGTGGTTAGAGACTGCAGTACAGAAGGACTGTTATAGAGAACGGAGGTTGGAGACTGGGGTGCAGAAAGAACTTTGAAGGGAGCAGAGGTTGGAGACTGGGGTGCAGAAGGATCTTGCAGTGAGAAGAGTTTGGAGTCTGAGATGCAGAACGACTGTGACAGAGAGCAGACGTTGGAGTCTGGGGTGCAGAAGGACTGTTGCAGAGAGCAGAGGTTGGAGACTGTGTTGTAGAAGTTTCTTTCAGAGAGCATAGTTTGGAGAATGTGGTGCAGAAGGACTTTTACAGAGAGCAGAGGTTGGAGACTGGGGTGCACAAGCATCGTTGCAGAGAGTAGCTGTTTGAGACTGGGGTGAAGAATTCATCTTACAGAGAGCAGTGTTTGGAGACTGGGGTGCAGAAGGCCTGTTACAGAGAGCAGGGATTGAAGACTGGGGTGCAGAATGTGTTTCAGTGAGCAGAGTTTGTGGACTAAGTTTAAAAGGGTCTTACAGAAAGCAGAGGTTGGAGACTGATGTACAGAAGGACTTTTACAGAGAGTAGAGTTTGAAGACTGGGGTGCAGAAGGATTGTTGCAGACAGCAGTTTTTTCAGACTGAGGTACAGAAGAACTTTTGCAGAGAGCAGATGTTGGAGACTGGGGTTCACAAGGACTATAGCAGCGAGCAGAGTTTTGAGACTGGGGTGCGAAAGGATCTTTGCAAAGAGCAGAGGTTGGAGACTGAGGTGCAGAAGGATCATTGCGGAGAGCAGAGGTTCGAGACTGTTGTGCAGAAGGATCATTAATGAGAGCAGAGTTTGGAACCTGGTGTGCAGGCGGATTGATACAGCGAGCAGAGGATGGAGACTGGGGTGCAGAAAGATTATTGCAGAGAGCAGAGGTTTTAGACTGCCGTGTAGAAGGACTGTTGCAGAGAGTAGAGAAAGGAGATTGGGGTGCAGAAGGACTGTAGCAGAGAGCAGAGGTTAAAGACTAAGGTGCAGAAGAACAGTTACACAGAACAGAGTTTGGAAACTCGGGTGCAGAAGGACCCTTACAGAGAGCAGTGGTTGGAGACTGCAGTACAGAAGGACTGTTACAGAGAACAGAGGTTGGAGACTGGTGTGAAGAAGAAATGTTGCAGAGAGTAGATGTTGGAGACTGTGGCGCAGAAAGACTGATGCAGAGAACAGAGGTTGGAGACTGGGGTGCAGAAGGAACATTGAAGAGAGCAGAGGTTGAAGATTGGGGTGCAGAAGGATCTTACAGTGAGAAGAGTTTGGAGTCTGGAATGCAGAAGGACTGTGGCAGAGAGCATACGTTGGTGACTGGGGTCCCGAAAGATTACTGCAGAGAGCAGAGGTTGGAGACTGGGGTGCAGAAGGACTGTTGCAGAGAGCAGAGGTTGGAGACTGAGGTGCAGAAGGACTGTTACAGAGAGCAGATTTTGGAGACTGTGGTGCAGGACTTATACAGAAAACAGATGTTGGAGACTGGGGTACAGAATGATTGTTGCAGATAGCAGAGGTTGGAGACTGGGTTGCAGGAAGACTGTTCCATAGAGCAGAGGTTGGAGACTTAGTTGCAGAAGGACTTACAGAGAGCAGAGGTTGGAGACTGTGGTGCAGAAAGACTGATGCAGTAAGCAGTGTTTGGAGACTGGGGTGCCCAAGGACTGTTACAGAGAGCAGAGTTTGGAGCCTGGGGTGCAGAAGGACTGTTGCAGAGAAAAGAGTTTGGAGACTGGGGTGCAGAAGGATCGTGGCAGAGAGCAGAGTATTCAGACTGAGGTGCAGAAGGACTAATGTAGAGTGCAGATGTTGGAGACCTGGGTGCATAATGACTGTTGCAGAGAGCAGAGGTTGGAGACTTTTGTGCAGATGGACTGTTCCAGAGAGTTGATGTTGGAGACTATGTGCAGAAAGCCTGTTAAAGAGAGCAAAGTTTGGAGAAGGAGTGCAGAATGACTGTTACAGAGAGCAGAGATTGGAGATTGGTTTGCAAAAGGATCTTACAGAGAGTAGAATTTGGAGACTGAGATGCAGAAGGACTGTTACAGAGTGTTGAGTTTGAAGACTGAGATGCAGAAGGACAATTTCAGATAGCATAGGTTGAAGACTGAAGTGCAGATTGACTGTTAAATACAGCAGCGGTTGGAGACTGAGGTGCAGAAGGACTGATACAGAAAGCAGAGATTTCAGACTGGGGTGCTGAAGGACCATTATAGAGAGCAGAGGTTGGAGACTGTGGTGCAGAAGTACTGTTACAGAGAGAATAGTTTGGAGACTGGGGTGCAGAAGAACTCTTGCAGGGAACAGAGGTTGGCGACTGAGGTGCCGAAGGACCTTTAAAGATACCAGAGGTTGGAGACTAGGGTGCAGAAGAATCTTACAGAGAGCAGAGGCTGGAGACTGGAGTGCAGAAGGATTGTTGCAGAGAGCAGAGGCTGGAGACTTGGTTGCAGAAGGACTGTTGCAGAGAGGAGAGGATAGAGACTGAGGTGCAGAAGTACTGTTACAGAGAGCAGAGGTTGGAGACTGTGGTGCAGGACTGATATACAAATAAGAGGGTGGAGACTTGGGTGCAGAAGGACCGTTACAAAGAGCAGAGATTGGAGACTGGGGTACAATAGTACTTTTACAGAGAGCAGAGATTTTATACTGGGGAGCCGATACTGTTGCAAAACAGAGGTTTCAGACTGGTTGCACAAGGACCATTGCAGAGAGCAGAGGTTGGAGACTGAGGTGCAGAAGGATTGTAACAGAGAGTAGAGTTTGGAGACTGGGGTACAGAAGCATATTACAGCGAGCAGAGGTTGGAGACTGTGATGAAGAAGGACTGCTGCAGAGAGTAGAATTTGGAGACTGGGGTGCAGAAGGATTGTTACAGAGAGCAGAGGTTGGATACTGAGGTGCAGAAGTACTTTTGAATAGATCAGAAGTTTGAGATTTGGGTGCAGAAGAAACTCTTGCAGAGAGCAGATGTTGGAGACTGAGGTGCAGAAGGACTGTTATAGAGAGCAGAGGATTGAGACAGAGGTGCAGAAGGAATGATATAGAAAGCAGAGGTTTAAGACTGGGGTACACAAGGACTATTACAGAGAGCAGAGGTTGCAGTCTCCAGTACAGAAGGACTGTTACAGAGAGCAGAGGTTGGAGACTGGGGTGTAGAAGGAATGTTGCAGAAAGTAGATGATGGAGACTGGGTTCCAGAAGGACTGTAGCAGAGAGCAGACTTTGGAGACTAAGGTGAAGAAGGACAGTTACACAGAGCAGAGTTTGGAGACTGGGGTGGAGAAGGACTGATGGAGAAAGCAGAGGTTGGAGATTCGGGTGCAGAAGTACCCTTTCAGAGAGCAGAGTTTGGAGACTTGGGCGGAGAATGACTGTTGCATATAGCAGATGTTGGAGACTGGGGTGCAAAAGGACTGTTGCAGAGAGCAGAGGATGGAGACTGGGTTGCAGAACGACTGTTACAGAGAGCAGAGGTTGCAGACTGAGTTGCAGAAGGACTCTTACAGAGGGCATAGTTTGGAGACTGTGGTGCAAAACGACTGATACAGAAAGCAGAGGTTGGATACTGGGGTGCATAAGGACCCTTATAGAGAACAGAGTTTGGAGACTGAGGTACAGAAGGACTGGTACAGAGAGCAAAGATTGGGTTCTGGTGTGCAGAAGAACTGATGTAGAGAACAGACGTTGGAGATTGGGGTCCAGAAGGATCGTTGGGTCAAGCAGAGTATAAAGACTGGGGTATAGAAGGACTGTTGCAAAGAGCAGAGTTTGAAGACTGGGGTGTAGAAAGACTGTTGCAGAGAGCAGACGTTTGGAGACCGGGGTGCAGTAAAATTGTTTGGGCGAGCAGAGTATGGAGACTTGGGTGTAGATGGACTGTTGCAGAGAGCAGAGGTTTGAGACTGGGGTGTCTAAGGACTGTTTCACAGAGCAGATGTTTGAGACTTGGATGCAGAAGGACGGTTGCATAGACCAGAGTTTGGAGACTGATGTACAGAAGATCTGTAACAGAGAGTGGAGGTTGGAGACTGGGGTGAAGATGGACTATTGCAGAGAGCAGAGTTTTCAGACTGAGGTACAGAAGAACTGTTGCAGAGAGCAGATGTTGGAGACTGGGGTTCATAAGGACTTTTGCAGCGAGCAGAGTTTTGAGACTGGAGTGCCAAAGATCTTTGTAGAGAGCAGAGGTTGGAGACTGAGGTGCAGAAGGATCGTTGCGGAGAGGTTCGAGACTGGGGTGCAGAAGGACCATTACAGAGAGCAGACATTAGAGATTGGGTTTCAGAAGGATCTTACAGAGAAAAGCGTTTGGAGACTGATGTGCAGAAGGACTCTTACAGAGAGCGGAGGTTTGAGACTGAGGTGCAGAAGGATCGTTACAAAGAGCAGAGGTTGGAGACTGGGGTACAGACGAACTCTTACAGAAATCACTGGTTTGATACTGGGGAGCAGAAGAAAAGTTGCAGAGAGCAGATATTGGAGACTGGGGTGCAGAAGGACTGCTGCGTAAAGCAGAGTTCGTAGACTAGGGGCAGAAAAACTATTTCAGAGAGCAGAGGTTGGACACTCGGGTGCAAAAAAATCGTTGCAGACAGCAGAGTTTTCAGATTGAGGTACAGAAGAACTGTTGCAGATAGCAGATGTTGTAGACTGGGTTGCACACAGACTGTTGCAGCGAGCAGAGGTTGGAGACTGGGGTGCAGAAGGATCATTGCAGAGAGCAGACATTAGAGACCGGGGTGCAGATGGACTGATACAGAGAGCAGAGGTTGGAGACTGGAGTGCAAAAGGTCTGTGACAAAGAGCAGACTTTGGAGACTGGGGTGATGAAGGTCTGTTACAGAGAGCAGAGTTTGGAGACTGGGTTGCAGAAGGATCTTACAGAGAGAAGAGAATGGAGACTGAGGTGCAGAAGCACTGTTACAGAGAGTAGAAGTTGGAGACTGAGGTGCAAAAGGACCGTTGCAGAGAGCAGAGTTTGGAGACTGAGGTGCAGAAGGATTGTTGCAGAGAGCAGAGGTTAGAGACTGGGGTGCAGAAGGACTGTTGCAGAGAGCAGCGGTTTTAGACTGGGGTGTGCAAGGACTGTTGCAGAGAGTAGAGGTTGGAGATTGGGGTCCAGAAGGACTGTAGCAGAGAGCAGAGGTTGGAGACTAAGGTGCAGAAGGACAGTTACTCAGAGCAGAGGTTGGAGACTCGGATGCAGAAGTACCCTTATGGAGAGCAGAGGTTGGAGAATGCAGTACAGAAAGACTGTTACAGAGAGCAAAGTTTGGAGACTGGGGAGGAGAATGACTGTTGCATAAAGAAGATGTTGGAGACTGTGGTGAAAATGACTGTTGCAGAGAGCAGAGGATTTAGACTGGGGTGCACAAGGACTCTTGCAGAGAGCAGAGTTTGGAGACTGAGGTGCAGAAGGATTGTTACAGAGAGCAGAGGTTAGAGACTGGGGTGCAGAAGGACTGTTGCAGAGAGCAGTGGTTTTAGACTGGGGTGTGCAAGGACTGTTGCAGAGAGTAGAGGTTGGAGATTGGGGTCCAGAAGGACTGTAGCAGAGAGCAGAGGTTGGAGACTAAGGTGCAGAAGGACAGTTACTCAGAGCAGAGGTTGGAGACTGGGATGCAGAAGGACTGACACAGAAAGCAGAGGTTGGAGACTCGGATGCAGAAGTACCCTTACGGAGAGCAGAGGTTAGAGAATGCAGTACAGAAAGACTGTTACAGAGAGCAAAGTTTGGAGACTGGGTGGAGAATGACTGTTGCATAGAGAAGAGGTTGGAGACTGTGGTGTAAAATGACTGTTGCAGAGAGCAGAGGATTCAGACTGGGGTGCACAAGGACTCTTGCAGAGAGCAGGGTTTGCAGACTGAGTTGCAGAAGGACTCTTACAGAGGGCAGAGTTTGGAGACTGTGGTTCAAAATGACTGATACAGAAAAGAGAGGTTGGATACTGGGGTGCATAAGAACCCTTACAGAGAACAGAGTTTGGAGACTGTGGTACAGAAGGACTGTTATAGAGAGCAGAGGTTGGAGTCTGGGGTGCATCAGAACTGATGTAGAGAACAGAGTTTGGAGACTGGTGTGCAGAAGGATCGTTGGGGCCATCAGAGTATGGAGACTGGGGTGTAGGAGGACTGTTACAGAGAGCAGTGATAGGAGACTGAGGTACAGAAGGACTGTTACAGAGAGCAGAGGTTGGAGACTGGGGTGCAGATGGATTATTGCAGAGAGCAGAGTTTTCAGACTGAGGTACAGTAGAACTGTTGCAGACTGGGGTTACCTAAAACTGTTGCAACTAGCAGAGTTTTCAGACTGGGGTTCAGAAGGATCGTTGCAGAAAGCAGAGGTTCGAGACTGAGGTACAGAATGATCATTGCAGAGAGCAGAGGTTCGAGATAGGGTGCAGAAGGACTTTTACAGAGAGCACAGGTTGGCACTGGGGTGCAGAAGGAATGTTGCAAGAGCAGAAGTTGGAGATTTGTTTGCAGAAGGACTGTTGCAGAAAGCACATTTTGGAGACTGAGGTGCAGAAGGACTTTTGCAGAGAGCAGAGGTTAAAGACTGGGGTGCAGAAGGATCGTTACAGAAAGCAGAGTTTGGAGACTGGGGTGCAGACGGACTTTTTCAGAGAGCAATGGTTTGATACTGGGGTGTAGAAGGAATGTTGCAGAGAGCAGAGGTTGGAGACTGAGGTGCAGAAGGACTGTTGCTTAAAGCAGATGTTGGCTATTGAGATGCTGAAGGACATTTACAGATAGCAGAGTTTGGAGACTGGGATGCAGAAGGATTATTGCAGAGAGCAGAGTTTTCAGACTGAGGTACAGAAGAAATTTTGCAGAGAGCAGATGTTGTAGACTTGCTTGTACAAGGACTGATGCAGCGAACAGAGTTTGAAGACTAGGGTGCAGAAGGATCATTGCAGAGAGCAGATGTTGGAGACTGGCGTGCAGATGGACTGATAAAGAGAGCAGAGGTTGGAGACTAGGGTGCATAAGGCCTCTTACAGAGAGCAGAGTTTGGAGGCTGGGGTGATTAAGGACTGTTACAAAGAGAAGAGATTGGAGACTGGGTTGCAGAAGGATCTTACAGAGAACAGAGATTGGAGACTGAGGTGAAAAAGCACTGTTACGAAGAGTAGAGGTTGGAGACTGAGGTGCAGAAGAACTTTTGCTGAGAGCAGAGGTTGGAGACTGAGGTGCAGAAGGACTGTTGCAGAGAGTAGAGGTTTTAGACTGCGATGTAGAAAAACTTTTGCAGAGAGCAGTGTTTGGAAACTTAGGTGCAGAAGGACTGTTATAGAGAGCAGAGTTTGGAGACTGGGGTGCAGAAGGACTAATACAGAAAGCAGATATTGGAGTCGGGGGTACAGAAAGACCGTTACAGAGAGCAGAGTTTGGATTCTGAAGTACAGGAGAACTGTTACAGAGAGCAGAGGTTGGAGACGGGGGTGTAGAAGGACTGTAAAAGAGAGCAGATGTTGGTAACGAGGGTGCCGAAGGACTGTTGCAGAGATCAGAGGTTGGTGACAGCGGTGCAGAAGAGTCTTATAGAGAGCAGAATTTGTAGACTGAGGTGCAGAAAAACTGTTCTGGAGATCAGAGGTTGGAGACTGGGGTGCAGTAGGATCATTGCAGAGAGCAGAGTTTAAATACTGGGGTGCAGAAGGATCGTTGCAGAGAGCAGAGTTTGGAGACTGGGGTGCAAAAGGCCTGCTACAGAGAGCAGATTTGTAGACTGGCATACAGAAGGCCTGTTACAGAGAGGAGAGGTTGGAGACTGGGGTGCAGAAGGACAGTTACAGAGAGAAGAGTGTTAACTGGGTTGCTGAAGGATCTTACAGAGAGCAAAGGTTGGAGACTAACGTGCAGGTGGACTGTTACAGAGAGCAGTGGTTGAAAACTGGGGTGCAGAAGGATCGTGGAGAGCAGAGGTTTCAGACTGAGGTGCAGAAGTACTGTTACAGAGTGCCGAGGTTGGAGATTGAGGTGTAGAAGGACTGATACCGAGAGCATAGTTTGGAGACTGAGGTGCAGAAGGACTGTTACAGAAAGCAGAGGTTGGTAATTGGGGTGCAGATGGACCGTTACAGAGAGCAGAGGTTGGAGACTGTTGTGCAGAATGACTGTTAAAGAGTGCAGAGTTTAAAGTCTTTTTTGCAGAAGGATGAAACAGAGGGCAGAGTTGAAAGACTGAGGTGCAGAAGGACTTTTACAGAGAGCAGAGGTAAGAGACTGGGGTGCAGAAGGGTCACTGAAGAGAGCAGAGTTTTCAGACTGAGGTGCAGAATGACTGTGGCAGAGAGCAGATGTTGGTAACTAGGGTCCAGAAGAACTGTTTTAGAAAGCAGAGTTTGGAGACTGAGTTGCAGAAAGACTCTGCAGAGATCAGAGGTTGGAGACTGAGATGCAGAAGGACTCTTACAGAGAGCAGAGTTTGGAGACAGGGGTACAGAAAGACTGATACAGAAAGCAGAGATTGGAGTCTGGGGTGGAAAAAGACCGATACAGAGAATAGAGTTTTGATACTGCCATACAGGAGGACTGTTACAAAGAGCAGATGTTGAAGACTGGAGTGCAGAAATACTGTAGCAGAGAGCAGATGTTGGTAACTAGGGTGCAGAAGGACTGTTGAAGAGAGCAGAGTTTGGAGACTGGGGTGCAGAATGACTCTTGTGGAGAGCAGAGGTTGGAGACTGGGGTGCAGAAGGACTGTTACATGGAGCAGAGGTTGGAGACAGGGGTGCAGAAGAATCTTACAGAGAGCAGAATTTGGAGACTGAGGTGCAGAAGGACTTTTGCAGAGATCAGAGGTTGGAGACTGAGGTGCAGTAGGATCATTGCAGAGAGCAATGGTTGGAGACTGGGGTGCAGAATGATCATTACAGAGAGCATAGGATGGAAACTGGGGTGCAGAAGGCCTGCTATGGAGAGCAGAGTTTTGAGACTGGCGTGCAGAAGGTCTGTTACAGAGAGGAGAGGTTGGATACTGGGGTGCAGAAGGACTGTTACAGAGAGCAGAGTTTGGAAATTGGGCTTCAGAAGGATCCTTACAGAGAGCAGAGGTTGGAGACTGCGGTATAGAAGAAGTGTTACAGAGAGCAGAGACTGGGTTGCTGAAAGATCTTACATAGAGCGGAGGTTGCAGACTGACGTGTAACTTCACTGTTACAGACTGCATTGGTTGAATACTGGGTGCAAAAGGATTCTGCACAGAGCAGCTGTTTCAGACTGAGGTGCAGAAGGACTGTTACAGAGAACAGAGGTTGGAGACTGAGGTGTAGAAGGAGTGTTACAGAGAGCAGAGTTTGGAGACTCAGGTGACGAAGGACTGTTACAGGAAGCAGAGTTTGGAAATTGGGTTGCAGAAGGACTTTTACATAGAGCAGAGGTTGGAGACTGCGGTATAGGATTGTTATCAAGAGCAGATGTTGGAGACTGGGGTGCAGAAGGACTCTTACATAGAGCACAGGTTGGAGACTGAGGTGCAGAAGGATAGATACAGAGAACAGAGGTTGGACACTGGGGTTCAGACATACTGATACAGAAAGCAGAGTTTGGAGACTGGGGTGTAGAAGGACCATTACGAAGAGCAGAGGTTGGAGACTGTGGTACAGAAGGACTGTTACAAAGAGCAAATCTCAGAGACTGGGGAGCAGAAGGACTGTTGCAGAGGACAGAGGTTGAAGACTGGGTTGGAGAAGGAATGTTACAGAGAGCAGAGTTTGGAAACTGCAGTGCAGAAGGATCTTACAGAGAGCAGAGTTTGAGGACTGTGGTGCAGAAGGACTGTTATAGAGAGCAGACGTTAGAGACTGGGTTCCAAAAGGATCGTTGCAGAGAGCAGAGTTTGGAGACTGGGGTTAAGAAAGGACTGTTACAGAGAGCAGAGTTTGGAGACTGGGGTGCGGAAGTACTGTTGCAGAGAGCAGATGTTGGAGACTGGGGTGGAGAAGAAACGTTGCAGAGAGAAGAGGTTGGAGACTGTTGTTCAGAAGGACTGTTACAGAGTGCAGAGTTTAAATACTTGGTTGCACAATGATCTTACAGAGAGCAGATTTGGGAGACTGAGGTAAAGAAGGACTTTTAGGAGAGCAGAGGTAGGACACTGGGGTGCAGAACGACTGTTACAGAGAGCAGTAATTGGATGCAGGTTTGCAGAAGCATCTTACAGAGAGGAGAATTAGGAGACTGAGGTGCAGAAGGATTGCTGTAAGGATCAGAGGTTGGAGAGTGGGGTGAAGTTTGATCATTGCAGAGAGCTGATGTTGGAGACTGGGGTGCAGAAGGATCGTTGCAGAGAGCAGATTTTGGAGACTGGTGTCCAGCAGGCCTGCTAAAGAGAGAAGAGTTTGGAGACTGACGTGCAGAAGGCCTTTTACAAGAGATGTTTGAGACTGAGGTGCAGGTGGACTGTTACAGAGAGGAGTGGTAGGAGACTGGGGTGCAGAAAGACTGTTACAGAGACAAGAGTTTGGAGACTGAGGTGCAGAAGGATTGTTACAGAAAGCAGAGGTTGGAAATTGGGGTGCAGAAGGACCGTTATTGAGACAAGAGTTTGTAGACTGTGGTATAGAAAAACTGTTACAGAGAGAAGAGGTTGGAGACTGGGGTGCAGAAGGAATGTTACAGAGAGCACAGGTTGGAGACTGAGGTGCAGAAGGAGTGTTACAGAAAGCAGAGTTTGGAAATTTGGGTGCAGAAGGAATGTTACAGAGAGCACAGGTTGGAGACTGAAGTGCAGAAGGATAGATACAGAGAGCAGAGGTTTGAGACTGAGTTTCAGAAGGACTGATACAGAAAGCAGAGTTTGAAGATTGGGGTGCTTAGGGACCGCTACGGAGAGTAGAGGTTGGAGACTGGAGAGAAGAAGGACTGTTGCAGAGGACAGAGTTTGGAGACTGGGGTGCCGCAGGACACTTGCAGAAAGCAGAGGTTAAAGACTGGGGTGGAGAAGGAATGTTACAGAGAGCAGAGTTTGGAAACTGGAGTGCAGAAGGATCTTACAGAGAGCAGAGTTTGGAGACTTTTGTGCAGAAGGATTGTTACAGAGAGCGGAGGTTAGAGACTGGGGTCCAGAAGGATCGTTTCAGAGAGCAGAGTTTGGAGACTGGGGTGCAGAAGGACTGTTGCAGAGAGCAGAGGTTTGAGTCTTGGGTGCAGAAGGACTTTTGTAGAGAGCAAAGTTTTGAGACTGGAGTGCAGAAGGAGGGTTGCAGAGAGCAGAGTTTGGAGACTGGAATGCAGAAGGACTGTTGCAGAGAGCAGAGTTAGTAGTCTGATGTGCAAAATGAATCATAAAAGAGCAGAGTTTGGAGACTGGGGTGCAGAAGGACTGTTACAGGAAGCAGAGGTTGGAGACTGTGGTGCTGAAGGACTGTTGTAGAGAGCAAACTTATGAGACTGGTGTTCAGATTGATCTTAAAGAGAGCAGAATTTGGAGACTGAGGTGCAGAAGGACTGTTGCAGAGAACAGAAGTTGGTCACTTGGGTGCAGTAGGATCATTTCAGAGAGCATTGGTTGGAGACTGCGGTGCAGAAAGATCTTTGGAGAGAGCAGTTTTTGAAGACTGGGGTGCAGAAAGCCTGCTACAGAGAGCAGAGTTTGGAGACTGAGGTGCAGAAGGACTGTTAGAGAAAGCAGAGGTTGGAAATTTGGGTGCAGAAGAACCGTTACAGATACCAGAGTTTGGAGACTTTAGTATAGAAAAACTGTTACAGAGTGTAGAGTTTGGAGACTGTGGTTCAGAAGGACTGTTGCAGAGAGCAGAGGTTGGAGACTGGGGTCTAGAAGGATCTTGCAGAGAGGAGAATTTGGAGACTGGTGTGCAGAAGGACTGTTACAGAGAGCAGAGGTTGGATACTTGGGTTCAGATGGATCTTACAGAGAGCAGAGTTTGGAGACTGGGGTTCAAATTGACTGTTGCAGAGAGTAGAGCTTGAAGACTGGAGTGCAGAAGGACTCTTACAGAGATCAGAGTTTGGAGACTGGGATGCAGAAGGATCTTACAGAGAGCAGAGGTTTGAGACTGGGGTGCAGATGAACTGTTGCAAGGAACAGAGTTCTGACACTGGGGTGCAGAAGGATCGTTGCAGAGAGAAGGGGTTGGAGACTGGGATGCAAAAGGCCTGTTACAGAGAGCAGAGTTTGGAGACTGTGGTGCAGAAGGCCTGTTACAGACAACAGAGTTTGGAGACTGGGGTGCACAAAAACCATCAAAGAGAGCAGAGGTCGGAGTTTGCAGTACAGAAGGACTGTTACACAGAGCAGAGTTTGGAGACTAGGGAGCAGAAGGACTTTTGTAGAGAACAGAGGTTAAAGACTGGGGTGCTACAGGATAGTTGCAGAAAGAAGATTTTGGAGACTAGGATGAAAACGAAATGTTGTAGAGAACAAAGTTTGGAAACTGGTGTGCAGAAGGATCTTAAAGAGAGCAGAGTTTGGAAACTGGAGTGCAGAAACAGTGTTGCTGAGAGCAGACTTTGGAGACAGAGGTGCAGAAATATCGTTGAAGAGAGCAGAGCTTAGAGACAGGTGCAGAAGATTGTTGCAGAGAGCAGAAGTTGGAGACTGAGGTTCAGAAGGACTTTTATAGAGAGTAGAGATTGTAAATATGGGTTCAAAAGGTCTGATACAGAGAGCAGAGGTTGGAGACTGGGGTGCAGAAGGAATGTTACAGAGAGCAGAGTTTGGAGACAGGGTTACAGAAGGATCTTAATGAGAGCAGAGTTTGAAGACTGAGATGAAGCAGGACTGTTACAGAGAGCAGAGTTTCGAGACTGGGGTGCAGAAGGATCAATGCATAGCACAGAGTTTTCAGACTTAGGTGAAGAAGGACTGTTGCAGAGAGCAGTTGTTGGAGTCTTGGGTGCAGAACGACTTTTGCAGAGAGCAGATATTGGAGACTGGGGTACAGAAGGACTTTTGCAGAGAGCAAAGGTTGGAGACTGGAGCGCAGAAGAATCATTGTAGCGAGTACAGTTTTGAGACCAGCGTGCAAAAGGACTGTTACAAGAACAGAGGTTGGACAAGGGGTGCAGAAGGAGTGTTACAGAGGGCAGAGTTTACAGACTGTGTTTCAGAAGGATCTTAAAGAGAGCAGGTATTGGAAACTGAGGTGCAGAAGGACTGATACAGATAGTAGAGTTTAGAGACTAAGGTGCAGAGGACTGTTGCAGATAGCAGAGGTTGGAGACTGGAGAGTAGAAGGACTGTTCCAGGGACAAGTTGGAGACAGCGGTTCTGAAGGACTGTTACAGAGAGCAGAGTTTGAAGACTGAGATGCAGAAGGACTGTTACAGAGAGTAGAGGTTGAAGACTGAGTTACAGAAGGATTGTTACAGAGAGCAGAGGTTGAAGACTGGGGTGCAGAAGGACTGTTGCAGATAGAAGAGGTTGGATACTGGGGTGTAGAAGGACTTTTGCAGGCAGCAGAGGTTGGAGACTGGGGAGCAGAAAGACTTTTGCAGAGACCAGAGTTTGGAGACTGAGTTACAAAAGGACTGTTACAGAGAGCAGAGGTTGGAGACTGGGGTGCAGAAGGACTTTTGCAGAGAGCAGAGTTTGGAGACTGTGGTGCAAAAGGATCATTGCAGTGAGCAGAGTTTGCAGACTGGGTTGCAGAAGGATTGTTACAGAGAGTAGAGGTTTTAGACTGGTGTGCAGAAGGACTATTGCAGAGAGCGGACGTTGGAGACTGGTGTGCAGAAGGATCTTTGCAGACAGCAGTGGTTGAGACTGGGGTGCAGAAGGACTGTAACAGAGAGTAGAGTTTCGAGACTGAGGTTCAGAAGGATCGATGCAGAGAGCTGAGTTTGGAGACTGAGGTGAAAAAGGACTGTTGCATAGAGCAGAGGTTGGAGACTGAGTTGCAAGAGGACTGTTACAGAGATCAGAGGTGGGAGATTTGCGTGCAAAAGGCCTGTTACGTAGAGCAGAGATTGGAGACTAGGGTGCAGAAGGATCGTTGTAGAGAGGAAAATTTTGAGACTGGGGTGCAGTAGGATTGATATAAAGAACAGAGTTTGGAGACTGGGGTGCAGAAGGTCCGTTACAGATAGCAGAGTTTGGACAAGGTGTTCAGAAGTACATTTCCAGAGAGTAGTTTTTGAAGACTGAGGTGCAGAAGGATCATTGCAGAGAGCAGAGGTTGGAGACTGGGTTACAGAAGGACTGTTACAGAGGCAGAGGTTGAAGATTAGGTAGAAAAGGTCTGTTGCAGAGAGAAGATGTTAGAGATTGGGGTGCAAGAGGAATGTTGCAGAGAGCAGAGTTTGTAGACTTATGTGAAGAAAGACTCTTACAGAGAGAATGTGTTGGAAATTGTGGTGCAGATGGACTGATACAGTAAGCAGAGTTTGGAGACTGGTGTGCAGAAGGACTGTGGCAGAGAGCAGAGTTTGTAGACTGAGGTGCAGAAGCACTATTACAGAGAGCAGAGGTTGCAGAATGGGGTTGAAAAGACCTATTACAGAGAGCAGAGGTTGGAGATTGGGGTGCAGAAGGACTGTTACAGAGAGCAGAGTTTTGAGAATGGGTTGCAGAAGGATCCTTGCCGAGAACAGAGATTTCAGACTGAGGTGCAGAAGGACTGTTGCAGAGAGCAGAGTTTGGAGACTGAGGTGCAGAAGGACTGTTACAGAGAGCAGAGATTGGAGACTGAGGTGCAGAAGGACCATTACATAGAGCAGATTTTTGAGAGTGCACTACAGGAGGACTGTTACAGAGAGCAGAGGTTGGAGACTGGGGTGGAGAAGAACTGTTGAAGAGCTCAGGAAAGAGACTGGGGTGCAGATGGATCATTGGGGAGAGCAGAGTATTGAGACTGGTGTGCAGAAGGACTGTTACAGAGAACAGAGTTTGGAGAAGGGGTGCAGAAGGACTGTTGCAAGGAGCAGAGGTTTGAGACTTTGTTGCAGAAGGACATTTGCAGACAGCAGAGTTTTGAGACTGAGGTGCAGAAGGACTGTTACAGAGAGCAGAGGTTGGAGACTGGGGTGCACATGGAGTGATACAGAAAGCAGAGTTTAGAGACTGGCGTGCAGAAGGACCGTTACAGAGAGCAGATTTTGGAGACTACACTACAGGAGGACTGTTACAGAGTGCAGAGGTTGGAGACTGGGGTGAATAATGACT
This sequence comes from Ictidomys tridecemlineatus, assembly GCF_052094955.1. Lineage (NCBI taxonomy): Eukaryota > Metazoa > Chordata > Mammalia > Rodentia > Sciuridae > Ictidomys > Ictidomys tridecemlineatus. Next base: position 8,522 of record NW_027523846.1, on the reverse strand, counting down.
GTTTCAGAGAGCAGAGTTTTAGACTGAGGTGCAGAACGACTGTGGCAGAGAGCAGATGTTTGAGACTGGGGTGCAGAAGGTTTTTTTCAGAGAGCAGATGTTGGAGACTAGGGTGCAGAAAGATTGTTACAGGGCAGAGGTTGGATACTGGGGTTCAGAAGGACCATTGCAGAGATCAGAGTTTGGGAACTGAGGTGAAGTAGGATCGTTGCAGAGAGCAAAGTTTTCAGACTGAGGTGCAGAAGGACTGTTGCAGAGAGCAGATGTTGAAGACTGGGGTGAAGTACTTTTTTTTGCAGAGAGCAGAGATTGGAGACTAAGGTGCAGAATGACTGTTTCAGATACCAGAGGTTGGAGACTGGGGTGTAGAAAGACTGTTGCAGGGACAAGAATTTGAGACAGCGGTTCTAAAGGACTGTTGCAGAGAGCAGTGTTTGGAGACTTAGATGAAGAAGGACTTTTACAGAGAGTAGAGTTTGGAGACTGAGGTACAGAAGGATTATTACAGAGAGCAGAGTTTGGAGACTGGGTGCAGAAGGACTGTTTCAGAGAGTAGATGTTGGATACTGGGGTGCAGATGAACGGTTGCAGAGAGCAGAGAGGTGCAGAAGGATTGTTGCAGGGAGCAGATTTTGGAGACTGAGGTGCTGAAGGACTCTTGCAGACAACAGAGTTTCGAGAATGGGGTGCACAAGGACCGTTGCAGAAAGCAGAGTTTGGAGACAGCAGTACAGAAGGACTGTTGAGAGGTGAGATGAAGTACAGAAGGACTGTTGATAAGTGAGATGAAGAAGGACTGTTACAGAAAGCAGAGTTTCTAAACTTAGGTGCAGAAGGATCATTGCACAGAGCAGAGTTTTCAGACTGAGGTGAAGAAGGACTGTTTCAGAGAGCAGATGTTGGAGACTGGGGTGCAGAAACACTTTTGCAGAGTGCTGAGGTTGGAGACTGGGTTGCAAAAGGATCGTTGCAGAAAGCAGAGGTTGGAGACTGGGTGCAAAACGATTGTTACAGAGAGGAGAGGATTGAGAATGGGGTGCAGAAGGACGATTTCAGAGAGCAGAGTTTGGGGACTGATGTGCAGAAAAATTGTTACAGAGAACAGTAGTTGGAGACTGGGGTGCAGAAAGACTGTTGCAGAGATCAGAGGTTTGAGACTGGGGTGCAGAAGGACTGTAACAGAGAGTAGAGGTTGGAGACTGGGGTGTAGAATGACTGTTGCAGAGAGCAGACATTGGAGACTGGGATGCGGAAGGATCGTTGCAGAAAGCAGATGTTGGATACTGGGGTATAATAAGACGTTTGCAGAGAGCAGAGGTGAGAGACTGGGATGTAGAAGGACTGTTGCAGAGAGCAGAGGTTGGAGACTGAGTTGCAGAAAGACTTTTGCAGAGAGCTGAGGTTGGAGACTGGGTTGCAAAAGGATCGTTGCAGAAAGCAGAGGTTGGAGACTGGGTGCAAAACGATTGTTACAGAGAGGAGAGGATTGAGAATGGGGTGCAGAAGGAAAATTTCAGAGAGCAGAGTTTGGGGACTGATGTGCAGAAAAATTGTTACAGAGAACAGTAGTTGGAGACTGGGGTGCAGAAAGACTGTTGCAGAGATCAGAGGTTTGAGACTGGGGTGCAGAAGGACTGTAGCAGAGAGTAGAGGTTGGAGACTGGGGTGTAGAATGACTGTTGCAGAGAGCAGACATTGGAGACTGGGATGCGGAAGGATCGTTGCAGAAAGCAGATGTTGGATACTGGGGTATGATAAGACGTTTGCAGAGAGCAGAGGTGAGAGACTGGGATGTAGAAGGACTGTTGAAGAGAGCAGAGGTTGGAGACTGAGGTGCAGAAAAACTGTTACAGAGAGCAGAGGTTTTAGACTGGGTTGCAGAATAACTGATACGGAAAGTAGAGTTGGGAGACTGGGGTGCAGAAGGACTGTTACAGAGAGCAGAGTTTGTAGCCTGGGGTGCAGAAGGAAAGCTGCAGAGAACAGAGATTGGATACTGGGGTGCACAAGGGCCTTTGCAGAGAGAAAAGGTTGGAGACTGAGGTGCAGAATGACTGTTGCAGAGGGCAAAGGTTGGAGACTGAGATGCAGAAGGACTGTTACAGATAGTAGAGGTTGAAGACTTAGGTACAGAAGGATTGTTACAGAGAGCAGAGGTTGGAGACTGGGGTGCAGAAGGACTGTTGCAGATAGCAGAGGTTGGAAACTGGGGTGCAGAAGGACTGTTACATTCAGCAAGGTTTTTGACTTGGGTGCAGAATAACTGATACGCAAAGTAGAGTTTGGAGACTGGGGTGCAGAAGGACTTTTACAGAGAGCAGAATTTGTAGCCTGGGGTGCAGAAGTAGAGCTGCAGTGAACAGAGGTTGAATACTGGGGTGCACAAGGCCGTTGCAGAGAGATAAGGTTGGAGACTGAGGTGCAGAATGATTGTTACAGAGAGCAACGTTTGGAGAACAGGCTGAAGAAGGATCTTACAGAGAGCAGATGTTGGAGACTGGGATGCAGAAGAATCGTTGCAGAGAGCAGAGGTTGGAGACTGGGGTCTAGAAGGACTTTTGCAGAGAGCAGAGTTTGGAGACTGAGTTGCAGAAAACCTGTTACAGAGAGCAGATGTTGGAGACTGGGGTGCAGAAGGATTGTTACAAATAGCACAGTTTGGAGACTGTTGTTTAGATAGATTCTTGAAGAGAGCAGAAGTTTCAGACTGAGGCTTAGAAGAACTGTAACAGAGAGCAGAGGTTTGAAATTGGGGTGTAGTAGGACCGATATAGTGAAAAGAGCTTGGAGACTGCCATACAGAAGGACTGTTAAAGAGCAGAGTTTGTAGACGGTGTGCAGAAAAACCTTTGCAGAGAGCAGATGTTTGAGACTGAGATGCAGAAGGATTGTTACAGAGAGCAGAGATTGGAGACTGGGGTGCAGAAGGACAATTACAGAGAGCAAATGATGGAGACTGAGGTGCAGAAGGACTTTCACAAAGAGCAGAGATTGGGGACTGAGGTGTAGAAGGATCGTTGCAGAGAGCAGATGTTGGAGACTGGGGTGCAGAAGGACTGTTACAGAGAGCACAGTTTGGAGACTGGGGTGCAGAAGAAATGTTGCAGACAGCAGAGTTTGGAGACTTGGGTGCATAAGGACTTTTTCAGAGAGCAGAGTTTGAAGACTGTGGTGCAGAAGGACTAATACAGAGATCAGAGGTTAGAGACTGGGGTGCAGAAGGATCGTTACAGAGAGCAGAGGTTGGAAACTAAGGTGCAGAACAATTGTTACACAGAGCAGATTTTGGTTACTGGGGTGTAAAATGACTGATACAGAGAGCAGATGTTGGAGTCTGGAGTTCAGAAGTACTTTAGCAGAGTGCAGAATTTTGAGACTGGGGTGCAGAAGGACTGTTTCAGAGAGCAAAATTTGGAAACTCAGGTGCAGAAAGATATATGCAGAGAGCCGAGATTTCACACTGAGGTGCAGAAGGACTGTTTCAGAGAGCAGATGTTGAATCCTGGGGTAGAGAAAGACTGTTACAGAGAGCAGAGTTTTGAGACTGGGGTGCAGAAGGATCATTGCAGAGAGCAGAGTTTGGAGACTGGGGTGCAGAAGGCCTGATACAGAGAGCAGAGTTTGGAGCCTGTGTTGCAGAAGACTGTTACAGAGAGCAGCTTTTGGAGAATTGGTTGCAGAAGGATCTTACAAAGAGCAGAGGTTTGAGACTGAAGTTCAGAAGGACTTTTACAGAGAGTAGAGGGTGGAGACAGGGGTGCAAAAGTAGTGTTACAGAGAGCAGAGTTTGGAGATTGGGGTTCAAAGAACTTTTACTTAGAGCAGAGGTTGGACACAAAGGTCCAGAAGGACTGTTTCAGAGAGCAGAGTTTGGAGACTAAGGTGCAGAAGGACTGTTACAGAGAGCAGATTTTGGAAACTGGAATCTAGAAGGACCATTGCAGACGGATCGTTGCAAAGAGCAGATGTTGGAGACAGAGTGCAGAAGGACTAATAAAGAGAGCAGAGGTTGGAGACTGAGATGCAAAAAGGTCATTTCTGAGTGAAGAGTTTTGAGATTGGGGTGCAGAAGGACTGTTACAGATTGCGGAACTTGGAGACTTAAGTGCAGAAGGACGTTTACAGAGAGGAGAGTTTGGAGACTGGGGTGCAAAAGGATTCTTACAGAGAGCATAGGATGGAGACTGGGGTGCAGAAGGATCGTTTCACAGAGCAGAGGTTGGAGAATGAGGTGAAGAAGGATCGCTACAGAGAGCAGAGTTTGGAGACCTGGGTGCAGCAGAACAGTTACAGAGAGCACAGGTTGGAGACTTGGGTTCAGAAGAAATGTTGCAGAGAGCAGAGGTTGAATACTGGGGTGCTAAGTACTGTAGCAGAGAGCAGAGGTTGAAGACTGGGGTGCAGAAGGACTGTTGCAGAGAGCAGTTGTTGGAGACTGGAATGCAGAAGGATCATTGCAGAGAGCAGAGGTTATAGAGTAAGGTTCAGAAGGATCGTTGCAGAGAGAAGAGGTTGGAGAGTGGGGTGCAGAAGGCCTGTTACAGAGAGCAGAGTTTGGAGACTGGGGTCCAGAAGACCTGTTACAGAGAGCAGAGGTTGGAGACTGGGGTACAGTAGGATTGTTTTAGATAGCACAGTTTGTAGACTGGGGTGCAGAAAAATTTTTGCAGACAGCAGAGGTTTCAGACTGAGGCTTAAAAGGACTGTTACAGAGAGCAGAGTTTGGAATCTGAGGTGTAGAAAGACTGTTACAGAAAGCAGAGGTTGGCAATTGTGGTGCAGAAGGACCGTTATAGAGAGAAGCGGTTGGAGACTGCGGTACAGAAGTGCTTTTTTAAAAAGAGCAGGGTTTGGAGACTTTGGTGTGGAAGGATCGTTTTAGAGAGCAGATGTTGGAGACTAGGGTGCAGAAGGACTGTTACAGAGAGCAGACATTGGAGACTGAGGTGCAGAAGGATTGATACAGAGAGATGAGGTTGGAGACTGCGGTACAGAAGGACCATTACAGAGAGCAAAGATTGGAGACTGAGGTGCAGAAAAATTTTTAGAGAGAGCAGAGGTTGGATACTGGGTTGCAGAAGGACTGTTAAAGAGAGGAAGAATTGGGGAAAGGGATGCAAAAGGATCTTACAGAGAGCAGATTCTGAAGACTGGGGTGCAGAAGAACTGTGGCAGAGAGCATAGGTTGGAGACTGAGCTTCAGAAACATCTTTGCAGACAAAAGAGTTTGGAGACTGGGGTGCAGAAAGACTGTTACAGAGAGCAGAGATTCGAGATTGACTTGCAGAATAACTTTTACAGAGAGCAGAGGTTGGAGACTGGGGTGCAGTAAGCCTGTTACAGAGAGCAGAGGTTGGAGACTGAGGTGCAGAAGGACTGTTACAGTGAGCAGAAGTTGGAGACTGAGGTGCAGCAGGATTGGTACAAAGAGAAAAGTTTGGAGACTCAGTGTAGAGGACTGTTACAGAGTGCAGATGTTGGAAATTGTGGTGCAGAAGGATCGGTGCAAAGAGCAGAGGTTGGAAACTGAGATGCAGAAGGATCGTTATAGAGAGCAGAGGTTAAAAACTAGGGTCAGAAAGGCAGTTACAGAGAGCACAGTTTGGAGACTGGAGTGCAGAAGAAATGTTACAGTGAGCAGAGAATGTAGACTGCGGTACAGAAGTACTGTTACAAAGAGCAGAGGGTGGAGAGTGGGGTGCAGAAGTAATGTCACCTAGAGCAGAGTTTGATAACTGGGGTACAGAAGGATGTTATAGAGAGCAGAGGCTGGAGACTGGGGTCAGAAAGACTGTTGCAGAGAACAGACGTTGGAGACTGGGGTGCAGAAGGATCGTTGAAGAGAGCAGAGGTTGAAAATGAGGTGCAGATGGATCGCTACAGAGAGCAGAGTTTGGAGACCAGAGTTCAGTAGGATAGTTACAGAGAGAACAGGTTGGAGACTGGGGTGCAGAAGAAATGTTGAAGAGAGCAGAGGTTTGAGACTGGGGTGCAGAAGGACTGTAGCAGAGAGCGGAAGTTGGAGACTGTTGTGTAGAAGGACTGTTGCAGAGAGCAGACGTTGGAGACTGGGATGCAGAAGGATCATTGAGGAGAGCAGATGTTGGAGACTGGTGTGTAGAAGGACTTTTGCACAGAACAGAGGTTGGCGACTGGGGTGCAGAAGGACTGTTGCGGAGAGCAGAGTTTGGAGAATGAGGTGCAGAAGGACTGTTACACAGAGCATAGGTTTTAGACTGGAGTGCAGAATAACTGATACGGAAAGTAGAGTTTTGAGACTGGGGTGCCGAAGGACTGTTACAGTGAGAAGACTTTGTAGCCTGGGTTGCAGAAGGACTGCTGCAGAGAACAGATGTTGGATACTGGGATGCAGAAGGGCCGTTGCAGAGAGATGAGGTTGGAGACTGAGCTGCAGAATGACTTTTACAGAGAGCAGACTTTGGAGACTGAGTTGCAGAAGACCTGTTACAGAGAGCAGATATTTGAGACTTGTTACAGATATCACAGTTTGGAGAATAAGGTTTAGAAGGATTGTTGCAGAGAGCAGAGGTTTCAGACTGAGGCTTAGAAGGATTGTTACAGACAGCAGAGGTGGGAGTCTCAGGTGCAGAAGGACTGTTTCAGGAAGCAGAGGTTGGCAATTGGGGTACAGAAGTACCGTTATAGAGAGAAGAGGTTGGAGACTGCGGTACAGAAGGACTGTTACAGAGAGCAGACTTTGGAGACAGAGGTTCAGAAGGATTGTTACAGAGAGCATAGATTGAAGACTGGGGTGCAGAAGGACCATTACAGAGAGCAAAGGATGGAGACTTAGGTGCAGAAGGATCATTGCAGAGAGAAGAGTTTGGAGACTGGGGTGCTGAAGGACTGTTACAGAAAACAGAGGTTGGCAATTGGGGAGCAGATGAACCGTTACAAAGAGAAGAGGTTGGATACTGCGATACAAAAGGTCCTTTACAGAGAGCAGAGTTTGGAGCCTGGGTAGAAGAAGGATCATTGCAGAGAGCAGATGTTGGAGACTAGGGTGCAGAAGGACTATAACAGAGAGCACAGGTTGGAGACTGTGGTGCAGAAGAAATGTTGCAGAGAGCAGAGTTAGGAGACTTGGGTGCAGAAGGACTGATACAGAGAGAAGAGGTTGGAGACTGGGGTGCAGAAGGATCGTTGTTGAGAGAAGAGTTTGGAAACTAAGGTGAAGAAAGATCGTTACACAGAGCATAGTTTGGTAACTGGGGTTCAGAAGAACTGTTGCAGAGAGCAGAGGTTGGTGACTGGGGTGCAGAAGAACTGTTACATAGAGCAGAGGTTGGAGACTGGGGTGCAGAAGAACTGTTGCAGAGAGCCGAGTTTGGAGACTGAGGTTAAGAAGAATCACTGCAGAGAGAAGAGGTTGGAGACTAGGGTGCAAAAGGCCTGTTACAGAGAGCAAAGATTGTAGAGCGGGGAGCAGAAGGCCTGTTACAGAGAGCAGAGTTTGCAGACTGGGGTGCAGAAGAACTGTTTCAGAGAACCAAGGTTGGAGAGTGAGGTGCAGAAGGACTGTTACAGAGAGCAGATTTTGGAGACTGGGGTGCAGAATAACTGATATGGAAAGTAGAGTTTGAAGACTGGAGTGCAGAAGGACCATTACACACAGCAGAGGTTGCCGACTGCAGTACAGAAGAACTGTTACAGAGACCAGAGTTTGGAGCCTGGAGTGCTAAGAACTGTTGCAGAGAACAGAGGTTGGAAACTGGGGTGCAGAAGGACTGTTGCAGAGAGCAGAAGTTGGAGACTGTGGTACAGAATAACTGTTGCAGAGAGCAGATTTTGGAGCCTGGGATGCAGAAGGATCTTTACTGATAGCACAGATTGGAGACTGGGGTGCACAAGGATCTTTGCAAAGAACAGAGGTTTCAGACTGAGGCTTAGAAGGACTGTTACACAGAGCAGAGGTTGGAGTCTGAGGTGCAGTAGGACTGTTACAGAGAGCAGAGTTTGAAGACTGGGGTGAAGAAAGACTATTAAAGATAGCAGAGGTTGGAGACTGATGTGCAGAAACATCATATCTGAGAGCAGAGATTTGAGACTGAGGTGCAGAAAGACTTTTAGAGAGATGAGATGTTGGAGACAGGGGTTCAAAAGGATTATTACAGAGAGACGAGGAAGGATACTGGGGTGCAGAAACATCATTGCAGAGAGCAGAGGTTGGAGAATTAGGTGCAGAAGGATCGCTGCAGAGAGCAGAGGTTAGAGACTGGGGTGCAGCAGGACAGTTACACAGAGCAGAGGTTGGAAACTGAGGTGCAGAAGAATCGTTGCAGAGAGAAGAGATTCAAACTGAGGATTAGAAGGACTGTTACAGAGAGCAGAGGTTGGAATCTGAGGTGCAGAAGGACTGTTACAGAGAGCAGAGTTTGGAATCTGAGGTGATGAAGGACTGTTACAGAGAGAAGAGGTTGGAGACTGTGGTACAGAAGGACTGTTAGAGAGAGCAGAGTTTGGAGACTTTGGTGCAGAAGGACCATTGTAGAGAGCAGATG
>NW_027523845.1:0-39849 GCF_052094955.1 Ictidomys tridecemlineatus | reverse complement strand
CATTCCTTGTGTACTCCAGTCTCCAACCTCTGCTCTCTGTATCAGTCGTTCTGCATCCAAGTCTCCAAACTCTACTCTCTGTAACAGTCCTTCTGCAATTCAGGCTCCAACCGTTTTTCTCAACAGCGGTTTTTATGCACCCCTGTCTCCAAGTTCTGTTCTCTGCAACAGTCCTTCTGCACGACAGTCTGCAAAATCTGCTCTCTGTAACAGTCCTTCTGTACTACAGTCTCCAACCTCTGCTCTCTGTAACAGGCCTTCTGCACCCAAGTCTCCGAACTCTGCTCTCTTTAAAAGTCCTTGTGCACCCTATTCTTCAACCTCTGCTCTCTTTATGAATCATTCTGTACCTCCACGTCTCCAAGCTCTGCTCTCTGCAACGGTCCTTCTGCACCTAGGTCTCCAAACTCTACTCTCTGCAACAGTGCTTCTGCACCTCAGTCTCCAACCTCTGATCTCTGTAAGATCCTTCTGCAACCCAGTCTCCAAACTCTACTCTCTGTAACAGTCCTTCTGCACCACAGTATCCAAACTCTGCCCTCTGTAACAGGCCTTCTGCACCCCAGTCTCCAACCTCTGCTGTCTTAATCAGTCCTTCTGCACCCCAGTCTCCAACCTCTGCTCCCTGCAACGATCCTTATGCACCCTGTCTCCAACCTGTGCTGGCTGCAACAGTCCTTATTCACCCAGTCTCCAACATCTGCTCTCTGCAACAGTACTTCTGTACCTCAGTCTGAAAACTCTGCTCTCTGCAACAATCCTTCTGCACCCCAGTCTCCAAACTCTGCTCGCTGTAACAGTCCTTCTGTACATCAGTCTCCAACCTCTTCTTTCTGAGAGACCCTTCTGAAACCCAGTCTGCAAACTCTGTTCACTGAAACAGTCTTTCTGCACCCCAGTCTCAAAACTCTGCTCTGTGTAACAATAATTCTGCACTTCAGTCTCTAACCTCTTCTCTCTGCAAAGGTGCTTCTGCACCCCAGTCGCCAACCTCTGTTCTCTGCAACAGTCCTTCTGCACCCCATTCTCCAACCTCTGCACTTGTAGCAGTCCTTCTTTACCGGAGTCTCAAACCTCTGCTCTCTTTATCCGTCCTTCTGCACCCCATTCTCCAACATCTGCTTTCTCAGTAAGTCCTTCTGAACCCACTCTCCAACCTCTGCTCTCTTTAACAGTATTTCTGCACCTCAATCTCTAACCTCTGCTTTCTGTAACAGTCCTCCTGCACCCCTGTCTCCAACCTCGCTCCCTGCAACATTCATTTTACACCCCAGTCTCCTACCTGTGCTCTCTGTAAAAGTCTTTCTGCACATCAGTCTCTAACCTCTTCTCTCAGCAACGGTCCTTATGCACCCCAGTCTCCAACTTCTATTTTCTGCAACTGTCCTTCTGCACCTCAGTCTCCAATCTCTGCTCTCTGTCAGAGGCCTTCTGCAATCCAGTATCCAACCTCTTCTCTCTGTAATAGGCCTTCTCCACCCAAGTCTCCAAACTCTGCTCTCTTTAACAGTCCTTCTGCACCCCAGTCTTCATCCTCTGATCTCTGCAACAGTCCTTCTGCACACCAGTCTCCAACCTCTGCGCTCTGGAACAGTCCTTCTACACCCTAGTCTCCATAATCTGCTCTTCAACAGTCCTTCTGCACCCCAGTCTCCAATCTCTGCTCTCAGTAACAGTCCTTCTGCACCCTACTTTCCAACCTCTGCTCTCTGGAACGATCCCTCTGCACCCCAGTCTCCAATCTCTGCTCGCTGCAAAAGTCCTTGTGCAACCCAATCTACAACCTCTGCTCTCTGTAACAGTCCTTCTGTACCTCAGTCTCCAACTTCTGCTCTGTATCAGTCCTGCACCGCTGTCTCCCACATTTGCTCTCTGTAACTGTCCTTCTTAACCTCAGTCCTCAACCTCTGCTCTGTGCAAGAGTCTTTCTGTATCTCAGTCTGGAAACTCTGCTGACTGCAATGATCCTTCTGTACCCCAGTCTCCAAACTCTGTTCTCTGCAATGATCCTTCTGAAACTCAGTCTCCAACCTCTACTCTCTGTAACAGTCCTTCTGCACCTCAGTCTCCAACATCTGCTCTCTGGAAAATCCTTCTGCAACCAAGTCTCCAAACTCTGCCATCATTAACAGTCCTTCTGGAGCCCTTCTCCAAACTCTGCTCTCTGTAATAGTCCTTCTGCACCTCAGTCTCCAACCTCTGTTCTTTGCAACACTCCTTCTGCACCCCAGTTGCCAACCTCTGCTCTCTGTAACAGTCCTTCTGTATCGCATTCTCCAAACTCTGCTCTTTGTAACAGTCCTTCTGCACAAGAGTCTCCAACCTGTGCTTTCTGTATCAGTCCTTCTGCTCCCCAGTCTATATAATCTGCTCTCTGTAACCGTCTTCTGCACCTCATATCCAACTCTGCTCTATGCAACAGTCCTTATGCACCCCAGTCTCTAACCGCTGCTGTCAGCAACATTCCTTCTGCACCCCAGTCTGCAACATGTGCTCTGTGTAACAGTCCTTCTGCAGCCAAGTCTCAACCTCTGCTCTCTGCAATGATCTTTCTCTACCTCAGTCTTAAACCTCTTCTCTCTTCAAAAATCCTTCTGTACCCCAGTCTCCAACCGCTTTCTCTGTAACAGTCCTTCTCCACCTCAGTCTTCGAACTCTACTCTCTGCAAGAGTCCATCTGCACCCCAGTCTTTAACATCTGCTCTCTAAACTATCCTTCTGCACTCCAGTCTCCAACACCTACTCTCTGCAATGATCCTTCTGCACCTCAGTCTCCAACCTCTGCTCTCTGAAAAATCCTTCTGCACCCCAGTTTCCAAAATCTGCTCTCTGTAATATTCCTTCTCCACGGCAGTCTTCAACCTCTGCTTTCTGCAACGGTCCTGCTGCACCCCAGTCTCAAACCTCTGTACTCTGCAACAGTCCTTCTGCTTCCCAGTCTCCAAACACTGCTCGTTATAACAGTCCTTCTGCACCCCAGTCTCCAACCTCTGCTCTCTGCAACACTCTGTCTGCACCTCAGTATCCAAACTTCGCTTCCTCTAAGATGCTTCTGCACCCCAGTCTCCCAACTCCGCCCTCTTTATCAGTCCTTCTGGACCCCAGTCTCCAATATCTGCTCTCTGCAAAAGTCGTTCTGCACCTCAGTCTCCAAACTCTGCTTTCTGTATGATGCTTCTGCACCCCAGTCTACAACCTCTGCTCTCTGTAATAGTCCTTCTACACCCTAGTCTCCATAATCTGCTCTGCAACAGTCCTTCTGCACCCCAGTCTCCAACCTCTGCTGTCTGCAACAGTATTTCTGCACCTCAGTCTCCAAACTTCGCTTCCTCTAAGATGCTTCTGCACCCCAGTCTCCAAATTCCGCCCTCTGTGTCAGTCCTTCTGGACCCCAGTCTCAAATCTCTGCTCTCTGCAACAGTCCTTCTGCACCTCAGTCTCCAAACTCTGCTTTCTGTATGATCCCTCTGCACCTTAGTCTCCAACCTCTGCTCACTGCAACAGTCCTTGTGCAACCCAATCTACAACATCTGCTCTCTTCAACAGTCCTTCTGTACCTCAGTCTGAAAACTTGCTCTCTGCAATAATCTTTCTGCACCCGAGTCTCCAACCTCTTCCCTCTGAAACAGTCCTTCTGTACCTCAGTCTCCAACTTCTGCTCTGTATCAGTCCTGCACCCTTGTCTCCCACATCTGCTCTCTGTAACTGTCCTTCTTCACCTCCTTCTTCAACCTGTGCTCTGTGTAACAGTCCTTCTGCATCTCAGTCTGGAAACTCTGCTGACTGCAACGATCCTTCTTCACCCCAGACTCCAAACTCTGTTCTCTGCAACGATCCTTCTGAAACTCAGTCTCCAACCTCTGGTCTCTGAAAGATCTTTCTACACCCCAGTTTCCAAAATCTGCTCTCTGTAATATTCCTTCTCCACGCCAGTCTCCAACCTCTGCTTTCTGCAACGGTCCTGCTACACCCCAGTCTCCTACCTCTCAACTCCTCAACAGTCCTTCTACTCCCAGTCTCCAAACTCTGCTCTCCGTAATAGTCCTTCTGTACCACAGTCTCCAAACTCTGCTCTCTGTAAAGGTCCTTTTTCACACCACTCTCCAACGGCTGCTTTCATTATCCGTCCATCTGAACCTCAATCTCCAACCTCTGCTCTCTGCAAGAGTCTTTCTGTACCCCATTCTTCAACTTCTGCTCTCCGCAACAGTCCTTCTGAACAACAGTCTCCAAAATCTGCTCCCTGAAAAAGTCCTTGTGTACCCAAGTCTCCAACCTCAGCTCTCTGCAACAGTACTTCTGTACTGCAGTCTCCAACATCTGCTCTCTGCAACAGTCCTTCTGCACCTCAGTCTCAAACCTCTGCTCTCTGTAAGATTTTTTTAAACCCAGTCTAAAAAACTCTGCTCTCTGTAACAGGCCTTCAGCACCCCAGTCTCCAACCTCTTCTCTCTGTAGTAGTTGTTCTGCACGCCAGTCTCCAAAATCTGCTCTCTGCCTCAGTTCTTCTTAACCTCAGTCTGAAAATTTTGCTCACTGCAATAATCCTTCTGTACCCCAGACTCCAACCTTTGCTCCCTGTAACAGTCCTTCTGCACCTCAGTCTCCAACCTCTGCTCTCTGTAAAAATGTTTCTACACCTCAGTCTCAAACGTCTTCTCTGTGCACGATCCCTCTGCACCCCAGTCTCCAACCACTGCTCTCTGTAAAAGTCCTCCTTCACCTCAGTCTAAAAACTCCGCTCTCTGTAAGATCCTTCTGCCACCCAGTATCCTAACTCTGCTCTCTATAACAATCCTTCTTCACCCCAGTCTTCAAACTCTGCTCTCTTTAACAGGCTTTCTGCACCTTAGTCTCTAAACTCTTCTCTCTGTAACAGGCCTTCAGCACCCCAGTCTCCAAACTCTTCTCTCTGCAACGATCATTCTACACCTCAGTCTCCAACATCTGCTCTCTGTTAGATCCTTCTGCAACCCAGTCTAAATACTCTGCCCTCTGTATCAGTCCTTCTGCACCCCAGTCTCCAAACACTGCTCTTTGTAATTGGCCTTCTGCACCCCAGTCTCCAACCTATGCTCCCTGTAACAGTCCTGCTGCACCTAGGTCTATAATCTCTGCTCTCTGTAAGATCCTTCTGCAACCTTGTCTAAAAACTCTGCTCTCTGTAACAGTTATTCTGCACCCAAGATTCCAACCTCTGCTGTCTGCAACAGGCCTTTTGCACCCCAATCTCCAACCTCTACTCTCTGTAACAGTCTTTTTGCACCTCAGTCTCCAACCTGTGCTCTCTGCAAGGATCCTTCTGCACCCCAGTCTTCAACATCCCCTCTCCTCAACAGTTTTTCTGCACCCCAGTCTCCAACCTCTGCTCTCTATAACAGTCCTTCTGTACTGCAGACTCCAACCTCTTCTCTCTGAAATGCTCCTCCTGTACCCCAGTCTCCAAACTCTGCTTTCTGAATCATTCTTCTGTACCCCTGTCTCAATCCTCTGCTCTCTGTAACAGTCCTTCTGCACCCAAATCTCCAACTTCTGCTCTATGCAACAGTCCTTCTGCACCTCAATATCCAAACTCTGTTCTCTGTAACAATCCTTCTGCACCAAAGTCTCCAAATTCTGCTCTCTACAAATTTCCTTCTTCACCCCACTCTCCAATCTCTGCTTGCTGTAATATGCTTCTTTACCCCAGTGTCCAAACTCTACTCTCAGTAACAGTTCTTCCGCTCCCCAGTCTCTAGTCTCTGCTCTTTGTAAAAGTCTTTCTGCACCCCAGTCTCCAATCTCAGCTCTCTGTAACGGTCCTTCAGGACACCAGTCTCCAACCTCTGCTTTCTTACCAGTTGTGCACCCCAGTCTCCAAACTCTGCTCTCTGCAACAATCCTTCTGCACCCCAGTCTCCTACGTCTGCTCTCTACAACAGTCCTTCTGCACTTCAGTCTCCAACCTCTGCTCTCTGTAAGATCCTTCTGCACCCCAGTTTTTAACCTCTGCTATCTTCAACGGTCTTTGTGCACCTCAGTCACCAATCTCTTTTCTCTGCAACAGTCCTTCTGCACCCCAGTTTCCAACCTCTGCTCTCTGCAACAATCCTTCTGCACCCCAGTCTCCTACGTCTGCTATCTACAACAGTCCTTCTGCAACCCAGTCTCCAACCTCTGCTCTCTGTAAGATTCTTCTGCACCCCAGTCTTTAACCTCTGCTATCTTCAACGTTCTTTGTGCACCTCAGTCGCCAACCTCTTTTCTCTGCAACAATCCTTCTGCACCCCAGTTTCCAACCTCTGCTCTCTGCAACAATCCTTCTGCACCCCAGTCTCCTACGTCTGCTCTCTACAACAGTCCTTCTGCACTTCAGTCTCCAACCTCTGCTCTCTGTAAGATCCTTCTGCACCCCAATCTTTAACCTCTGCTATCTTAAACGGTCTTTGTGCACCTCAGTCGCCAACCTCTTTTCTCTGCAACAGTCCTTCTGCACCCCAGTTTCCAACCTCTGCTCTCTGCAACAATCCTTCTGCACCCCAGTCTCCTACGTCTGCTATCTACAACAGTCCTTCTGCAACCCAGTCTCCAACCTCTGCTCTCTGTAACAGTTATTCTGCACCGCAGTCCTTAACCTCTGCTCTCTGTAATGGTCCTTCTGCACCCCAGTCTCTAAACTCTGCTTTTTGTATCAGTCCTTCTGCACCTCAGTCTCCAACCTATGCTCTGTGTAACAGTCCTTCTGCACGTCAGTCTTCAACCTCTTCTCTCTGCAATTGTCCATCTACACCTCAGTATCCAACCTCTACTCTCTATAACAGTCCTTATGCATCTCAGTATCCAACCTCTACTCTCTGGAAGATACTTTTGCAAACCAATCTCAAAAATCTGCTCTCTGTAGCAGTCCTTCTGCACCCCTTCTCAAAACTCTGCTCTCTGTAACAGGCATTCTGCACCCCAGTCTCCAACATCTCCTCTCTGGAACAGTCTTTCTGCACACAAATCTCCAACCTCTGTTCTCTGCAACAGTCCTTCTGCACGCCAGTCTCCAACATCTGCTCTCTGCATTAGTCCTTCTGCACCTCAACTGAAAATTCTTCTCTCTTCCACGATCCTTCTGCACCCCAGATTTCAACCTCTGTTTTCTGCAACAGTCCTTCTGCATTCCAGTCTCAACCTCTGCTCTCTGTAACAGTCCTTCTGCACCTAAGTCTCCAAATTCTGCTCTCTGCAACAGTCCTTCTGAAACCCAGTCTCCAACGTCTTCTGTCTGCAACAATAATTCTTCACCCCAGTCTCCAACATCTGCTTTCTGTATAAGTCCTGCACCCCAGTCTCCAAAATCTGCTCTCTGTAACAGTCCTTCTGCACCTCAGTCTCTAACCTCTACTCTCTGTAATAGTCCTTCTGCACACGAGTCTCCAATCTCTGCTCTCTACAATGATCCTTTTTCACCCCAGTGTCCAAACTCTGTTCTCTGTAACAGTCATTCTGCACCACAGTCTTTAACCTCTGCTCTCTGCAACAGTCCTTCTGCATGCCAGGCTCCAACCCCTGCTCTCTGCAACACTCCTTCTACACAACCAGTCTCAAACCTCTGCTCCCTGTAAGATACTTCTGCATACCTGTATCCAACCTCTGATCTTTGTAATGGTCTTTCTTCATACCTGTCTCCAAACTCTGCTTTTGGTATCAGTCCTTCTGCACCACAGGCTTCAAACTCTGCTCTCTGTAACAGTCATTCTGGACCCCGTCTCCAACCTCTGCTCTCTGCAACAGTCTTTCTGCACGCCAGTTTAAAACTCTGCACTCTGCAACATTTCTTCTGTACCCCAGTCTCCAACATCTGCTCTCTGTATCAGTCCTTCTGCACCCAAGTCTCCAATCTCTACTCTCTGTAACAGTTCTTCTGCACCTCAGTCTCCAACTTATGCTCTCTTCTCTCAGCAAAGGTCCTTATGCACCCCAGTCTCCAACTGCTGTTCTCTGCAACAGTCTTTCTGCACCACAGTCTACAACATCTGCTCTCTGTAACAGTCCTTCTGTACTGCAGTCTCCACTCTGCTCTCTGTAACAATCCTTCTGCACCCCAGTCTCCTACGTCTGCTCTCTACAACAGTCCTTCTGCACTTCAGTCTCCAACCTCTGCTCTCTGTAAGATCCTTCTGCACCCCAATCTTTAACCTCTGCTATCTTAAACGGTCTTTGTGCACCTCAGTCGCCAACCTCTTTTCTCTGCAACAGTCCTTCTGCACCCCAGTTTCCAACCTCTGCTCTCTGCAACAATCCTTCTGCACCCCAGTCTCCTACGTCTGCTCTCTACAACAGTCCTTCTGCAACCCAGTCTCCAACCTCTGCTCTCTGTAACAGTTATTCTGCACCGCAGTCCTTAACCTCTGCTCTCTGTAATGGTCCTTCTGCACCCCAGTCTCTAAACTCTGCTTTTTGTATCAGTCCTTCTGCACCTCAGTCTCCAACCTATGCTCTCTGTAACAGTCCTTCTGCACGTCAGTCTTCAACCTCTTCTCTCTGCAATTGTCCATCTACACCTCAGTATCCAACCTCTACTCTCTATAACAGTCCTTATGCATCTCAGTATCCAACCTCTACTCTCTGGAAGATACTTTTGCAAACCAATCTCAAAAATCTGCTCTCTGTAGCAGTCCTTCTGCACCCCTTCTCAAAACTCTGCTCTCTGTAACAGGCATTCTGCACCCCAGTCTCCAACATCTCCTCTCTGGAACAGTCTTTCTGCACACAAATCTCCAACCTCTGTTCTCTGCAACAGTCCTTCTGCACGCCAGTCTCCAACATCTGCTCTCTGCATTAGTCCTTCTGCACCTCAACTGAAAATTCTTCTCTCTTCCACGATCCTTCTGCACCCCAGTCTTCAACCTCTGTTTTCTGCAACAGACCTTCTGCATTCCAGTCTCAAACTCTGCTATCTGCAACAGTCCTTCTGAAACCCAGTCTCCAACGTCTTCTGTCTGCAACAATAATTCTTCACCCCAGTCTCCAACATCTGCTTTCTGTATAAGTCCTGCACCCCAGTCTCCAAAATCTGCTCTCTGTAACAGTCCTTCTGCACCTCAGTCTCTAACCTCTACTCTCTGTAATAGTCCTTCTGCACACGAGTCTCCAATCTCTGCTCTCTACAATGATCCTTTTTCACCCCAGTGTCCAAACTCTGTTCTCTGTAACAGTCATTCTGCACCACAGTCTTTAAACTCTGCTCTCTGCAACAGTCCTTCTGCATGCCAGGCTCCAACCCCTGCTCTCTGCAACACTCCTTCTACACAACCAGTCTCAAACCTCTGCTCCCTGTAAGATACGTCTGCATACCTGTATCCAACCTCTGATCTTTGTAATGGTCTTTCTTCATACCTGTCTCCAAACTCTGCTTTTGGTATCAGTCCTTCTGCACCACAGGCTTCAAACTCTGCTCTCTGTAACAGTCATTCTGGACCCCGTCTCCAACCTCTGCTCTCTGCAACAGTCTTTCTGCACGCCAGTTTAAAACTCTGCACTCTGCAACATTTCTTCTGTACCCCAGTCTCCAACATCTGCTCTCTGTATCAGTCCTTCTGCACCCAAGTCTCCAATCTCTACTCTCTGTAACAGTTCTTCTGCACCTCAGTCTCCAACTTATGCTCTCTTCTCTCAGCAAAGGTCCTTATGCACCCCAGTCTCCAACTGCTGTTCTCTGCAACAGTCTTTCTGCACCACAGTCTACAACATCTGCTCTCTGTAACAGTCCTTCTGTACTGCAGTCTCCAAACTCTGCTCTCTGTAACAGGCCTTCTGCACCGAAGTCTCCAAACTCTGCTCTCTTTAACATTTCTTCTGCACCCCAGTCTCCAACCTCTGCTCTCTGCAACAGTCTTTCTGCACCAATTTTACATACTTCACTGTATGATGCTTCTGCACCCCATTCTCCAAACTCTGCCCTCTGTATCAGTCCTTCTGCACCCCAGACCCCAATTTCTGCTCTCTGCAACAGTGCTTCTTCACCTCAGTCTCCAAACTCTGCTCTATGTATGATGCTTCTGCACCCCAGACTACAACCTCTACTCTCGGAAACAGTCCATCTACACCTTAGTCTCCATAATCTTTTATACAACAGTCCTTCTGCACCCCAGTCTCCAACCTATGCTCTCTGTAAGATAATTCTGCACTCATGTCTCCAAACTCTACTTTATGCAACAGTCCTTCTGCACCTCAGTCTCCAAAGTCTGCTCTCTGCAACAGTCCTTCTACAACCCAGTCTACAAACTCTGCTCTCTGCAACAGTCCTTCTACAACCCAGTCTCCATACTCTGCTCACCCCAATAATCCTTCTGCACCCTAGTCTCCAACCCAGGCTCTCTGTAACTGTTCTTCTGTACCGTGGTTTCCAAACTCTTTTCTCTGTAAGTGTCCTTATGTACTCCAGTATCCAACCTCTGCTTTCTGTATCAGTCGTTTTGAACCACAGTCTCCAAACTATGCCTTCTGTATCAGTCCTTCTGCAACTCAGTCTGCAACCTCTGCATTCTGAAACAGTCCTCTTGAACCCCAGTCTCCATCCTCTGCTCTCTGTAACAGTCCTTTTGCACACCAGTCTCCAACATCTGCTCTTTAAATAGTTCTTCTCCACCCCAGTCTCCAACCTCTGCTCTTTCTGTACTGCAGTCTCCAACCACTGTACTCTGTAAGGGTCGTTTTGCACACGAGTCTCCAAGCTCTGCTTTCTGTATCAGTCCTTCTGCACCCGAGTCTCCAACCTTTGTTCTGTGTAACTGTCCTTCTGCACCTTAGTATCCAACCTCTGCTCTCTGCTACAGTCCTACTTCACCCCAATCTCCAACCTCTACTCTCTGCAACAGTCCTTCAACACCCAAGTCTAAAACCTCTGCTCTCTGAAACAGTCCTTCTACACCCTAGTCTCCAAACACTGCACTTTGTAACAGTCCTTCTACACCTCACTCTCCTATCTCTACTCTCTGTAACAGTGTTTCTGCACCCCAGTCTCCAACCTCTGCTCTCTGTAACAGTCCTTCTGCACACGAGTCTCCAATCTCTGCTCTCTGCAACGATCCTTCATCACCCCAGTGTCCAAACTCTGCTCTCTGTAACAGTGCTTCTGCACCACAATGTTTAACCTCTGCTCTCTGCAACAGTCCTACTGCACCCCAGTCTCCAACCTCTGCTCTTTGCAACACTCCTTCTACACCACAGTCTCAAAACTCTGCTCCATCTAAGATCCTTCTACACACCTGTATCCAACCTCAGATCTCTGTAACGGTCCTTCTTCATGCACGTCTCCATACCCTGTTTCTGTATCAGTCCTTCTGAACCAGAGGCTTCAACCTGTGCTCTCTGTAACAGTCCTTCTGCACCCCGTCTCCAAACTCTGCTCTCTGAAACAGTGCTTCTGCACGCCAGTTTAAAACTCTGGACTCTGCAACATTCCTTGTGTACTCCAGTCTCCAACCTCTGCTCTCTGTATCAGTCGTTCTGCATCCAAGTCTCCAAACTCTACTCTCTGTAACAGTCCTTCTGCAATTCAGGCTCCAACCTTTTTTCTCAACAGCGGTTTTTATGCACCCCTGTCTCCAAGTTCTGTTCTCTGCAACAGTCCTTCTGCACGACAGTCTGCAAAATCTGCTCTCTGTAACAGTCCTTCTGTACTACAGTCTCCAACCTCTGCTCTCTGTAACAGGCCTTCTGCACCCAAGTCTCCGAACTCTGCTCTCTTTAAAAGTCCTTGTGCACCCTATTCTTCAACCTCTGCTCTCTTTATGAATCATTCTGTACCTCGGTCTCCAAGCTCTGCTCTCTGCAACGGTCCTTCTGCACCTAGGTCTCCAAACTCTACTCTCTGCAACAGTGCTTCTGCACCTCAGTCTCCAACCTCTGATCTCTGTAAGATCCTTCTGCAACCCAGTCTCCAAACTCTACTCTCTGTAACAGTCCTTCTGCACCACAGTATCCAAACTCTGCCCTCTGTAACAGGCCTTCTGCACCCCAGTCTCCAACCTCTGCTGTCTTAATCAGTCCTTCTGCACCCCAGTCTCCAACCTCTGCTCCCTGCAACGATCCTTATGCACCCTGTCTCCAACCTGTGCTGGCTGCAACAGTCCTTATTCACCCAGTCTCCAACATCTGCTCTCTGCAACAGTACTTCTGTACCTCAGTCTGAAAACTCTGCTCTCTGCAACAATACTTCTGCACCCCAGTCTCCAAACTCTGCTCGCTGTAACAGTCCTTCTGTACATCAGTCTCCAACCTCTTCTTTCTGAGAGACCCTTCTGAAACCCAGTCTGCAAACTCTGTTCACTGAAACAGTCTTTCTGCACCCCAATCTCAAAACTCTGCTCTGTGTAACAATAATTCTGCACTTCAGTCTCTAACCTCTTCTCTCTGCAAAGGTGCTTCTGCACCTCAGTCGCACCACAATCTCAAAACTCTGCTTTCTGTATCAGTCCTTCTGCACCACTGTTTCCAACCTGTGCTCTCTGTAATAGTCTTTCTGCACCTCTTTCTCCAACCTCTGCTCTCTGCAACCTTACTTCTGCACCCCATTCTCTAACCTCTGCTCTCTTCTACAATTCTTATGAACAACAGTCCTAAACATCTGCTCTCTGCAACAGTCTTTCTGCACCCAAGTCTACAACATCTCCTCTCTGCAACAGTCCTTCTACAACCCAGTCTTCAACCTCAGCTCTGTGTAACAGTCCTTCTGCACCCCAGTCTCCAACCTCTGCTCTCTGCAACAGTCCTTCTGCACGTCAGTCTCCAACATGTGCTCTCTGTAAGATCCTTCTGCAACCCAGCCTCCAAACTTTGCTCTCTGTAACAGCCCTTCTGCACCCCATTCTCCAAAGTCTGTTCTCTATAAAAATCCTTCTGCACCCCAGTATCAAAACTCTGCTCTCTAAAACAATCCTTGTGAGCCCAACTCTCCAACCTCAGCTCTCTGCAACCATCCTTCTGAATCCCAGTCTCCAACATGTGCTCTCTGCAACAGTCCTTCGGCACCTAAGTCTTAAAATTCTGTTCTCTGCAACTATCCTTCTGCACCTCAGTCTCCAACCTCTACTCTCTGTAACAGTCCTTCTGCACCTCAGTCTCCAATATCTGCTCTCTGTAAGGTCCTTCTGAAAACCAGTTTCCAACTCTGCCATATGTAAAAGTCATTCTGCAGCCATTCTCCAAACTCTGCTCTTAGTAAAAGGCCTTCTGAACCCCAGTCTTCAGCCTCTGTTCTCTGTAACAGTCCTGCTGCACCTCGGTCTTCAATCTCTGCTGTCTGTAAGATCCTTCTGCAACCTTGTCTAAGAACTCTTCTCTCTCTAACAGTTCTTCTGCACCCTCGTCTAGAACCTCTGCTCTCTGTAACAGGCCTTTTGCATCACAATCTCAAACCTCTATTCTTTTTAACAGTCTTTTTGCACCTCAGTCTCCAACTTCTGCTCTCTGAAACGATCCTTCTTCACCCAAGTCTCCAACATCTGCTCTCTGCAACAGACATTCTGTACCCCAGTCTCCTACGTCTCCTCTCTTTAACACTCTTTCTGCACCCCAGTATCTAACCTCTGTTCTCTGTAAGGTCCTTCTGCACGCCAGTTTCCAAACTCTGCTCTCTGTAACATTCCTTCTCCAACCCAGTCTCATACCTCTTCTTTCTTCAACGGTTCTGCTCCAATCCAGTCTCCAAGCTCTGTTCTCTGCAACAGTCCTTCTACTCCCCAGTCTCAAACCTCTGCTCTCTAACAGTCCTTCTGCACCGTAGTCTCCAACCTCTGCTCTCTGTATCGGTCTTTCTGAACCACAGTCTCAAACCTCTGCTTTCTGTATCAGTCCTTCTGCACCACGGTTTCCAACCTCTGCTCTCTGTAACAGTCCTTCTGCACCTCTGTCTCCAACCTCTGAACTCAGCAACCCTACTTTTGCACCCCATTCTCTAATCTCTGCTCTCTGTAACAGTCCTTCTCCACCCCATTTCCTAACCTCTGTTCTCTGCAACAGTCCTCCTAAACCACAGTCTCCAACCTCTGTTCTCTGTTATGGTCCTTTTGCACCCCAGTCTTTAACCTCTGCTTTCTGTATCAGTAATTCTGCACCCCAGTCTCCAAACTTTGCTCTCAGTAACATTCTTTCTGCACCTCAGTCTCCAAACTCACTCTCTGCGACAGTTCTTCTGCACCCCAGTTTTTAAACTCTGTTCTCTGCAACAGTCCTCCTGAACCACAGTTTCCAACCTCTGCTCTCTGTAACGGTGTTTCTTCACCAAAGTCTTTAACCTCTTCTTTCTGTATCAGTCCTTCTGCACCCCAGCCTACAAACTCTGCTCTCTGTAACAGTCCTTCTGCACCTCAGTCTACAAATTCTGCTCTCTGCAACAGTTCTACTGCACCCAAGTCTCTAACACCTGCTCCCTGCAACAGTCCTTCTTCAGCCCAGTCTCCAACAACTGCTACCTGCTACAGTCCTTCTGCACCCCAGTCTCCAATCTCTGCTCTCTGTAAAAGTCCTTCTGCACCTCTGACTCCACCTCTGCTCTCTGCAATGGCCCTTCTGCACCTCAGTATCCAACCTCTACTCTCTGTAACGGTCCTTCTTCACCTCAGTCTCCAACCTCTGGTCTCTGTAAGATCCATCTGCAACCCAGTCTCCAATGTCTGCCCTCTGTAACAGTGGTTCTGCATCCCTTCACCAATCTCTGCTCTCTGTAACAGGCCTTTTTCACTGCAGTCTCCAATCTCTGTTCTCTGTAACAGTCCTCCTGCACCCAAGGATCCAATTTCTGTTCTCTGTAACAATCCTTCTGCACCTCAGTTTCCAAACTCTGACATCTGCAATGGTCCTACTTCACCCCAGTCTCTAACATCTGCTCTCTGCAACGATTTTTTTGGACCCTAGTCTCCAAACTCTGCTCTCTGCAAAAGTCTTTCTGCACCCCAATCTCCAACATCTGCTCTCTGCAACAGTGCTTTTGCACCTCAGTCTGAAAACTCTGCTCTCTGCAACGATCCTTGTTCACCACAGTCTCCAAACTCTGCTTTCTGTAACAGTTTTTTTGCGACTCAGTCTCCAACCTCTGCTCTCTGTAACAGTCCTTCTGCACCCCATTCTACAAACTCTGCTCTCTGTAAGATCCTTCTGCTCCCAAGTTTCCAAACTCTGCTCTCAGTAGCATTCCTTCTCTACCCAGTCTCCAACCTCTGCTCTATGCAACGGACCTTCTGCACGCCAGTCTCCAACCTCTGTTCTCGGCAACGTTTCTTCTACACCCCAGTCTCCAAATTCTGCTCTGTATATCATTTCTTCTGCACCTCCGTCTCCAATTTCTGCTCTATGTAAGATCCTTTTGCAACCCAGTCACCAAAATCTGCTCTCTGGAACAGTCCTTCTGCACCACAGTATCCAACCTCTGGTCTGTGCAACAGTTCGTCTGCACCTCAGTCTCCACCCTCTGCTCTCTGAATGATCCTTCTGAACCCCCGTCTCCAAACTCTGACCTCTGTAACAGTCCTTCTTCACCCAAGTCTCCAACCTCTGCTCTCTGTAACAATCCTTCTGCACCTCAGTCTCACATATCTGCGCTCTGTAACGGTTTTTCTGCACCCCATTCTCCAACATCTATTGTCTGCAAGAGTCCTGCAGCACCTCAGTTTCCAAATTATGCTCCCTGCAACAATCGTTCTGCACCCCAGTCTCCAACTTCTGCTCTCTGCAACAGTTCTTCTGCACCCCAGTCTAGAACCTCTGCTCTCTGAAAGATCCTTCTGCACCCCAGTCTCCAAATTCTGATCTTTGTCACAGTCCTTTTACACCTCAGTCTCCAAACTCTGCTCTCTATAACAATCCTACTGAACCTCAGTCTCCAACATCTGCTGTCTGCAACAGTCTTTCTGCATCCCATTCTCCAACCTCTGTTGTCTGCAAGAGTCCTTCAGCAAGTCATATCCAAACTTTACTCCCTGCAACAATCCTTCTGCACCCCAGTCTCCAACTTCAGCTCTCTACAACAGTTCTTCTGCACCCCAGTCTCCAACTTCTACTCTCTGAAGAATTCCTTCTCCACCCCAGTCTCCAACCTCTGATCTCTGTAACAGTCCTTCTGTACGGCAGTCTCTAACTTCTGCTCTCTGTAAGATCCTTCTGCACTCCAGTTTCCAAACTCTGCTCTCTGTAACATTTCTTCGCCACCAAAATCTCTAACCTCTGTTCTCTGCAATGGTACTTCTGCACCCCAGTCTCCAACTTCTGATTTCTGTATCAGTCCTTCAGCACCACAGTCTCCAAGCTCTCCTCTCTATTACAGTCCTTTTGCACCTCAGTCTCCAACTCTGCTCTCTGCAAAAGTCGTTTTGCATCCAATTCTCCAACCTGTGCTCTCTGCAACAGTCCTACTGTAACCTAGTCTCCAAACTCTGCTCTCTGTAACAGTCCTTCTATACTGCAGTCTCCAACCTCTGCTCTCATTAAGGTTCATTTTGGACCCAAGTCTCCAAACCCTGCTTTCTGTATCAGTCCTTCTGCACCCCAGTCTCCAACCTCTGCTCTTTGTAACAGTCCTACTGCATCTCAGTCTCAAATACATTCTCTCTGTAACAGTCCTTCTCTACACCAGTCTCCAACTTCTTCTCTGTGCAACAGTTCATCTCACCCCAATCTCTAAACTCTGCTCTATGAAAGATCCTTCTGCACCCCAGTCTCCAAACTCTGATCTTTGTCACAGTCCTTCTTCACCTCAGTCTCAAACCTTTGCTCTCTGTAACAATCCATCTGCACCTCAGTCTCCAACATCTGCTCTCTGCAACGGACCTTCTGCACCCTATTCTCCAAACTCTGTTGTCTGCAAGAGTCCTACAGCACGTCATATCCAACTTCTACTCCCTGCAACAATCCTTCTGCACCCCAGTCTCCAAATTAGGCTCTCTGAAACAGTTATTCTGCACCCCACGCTCCAACATCTACTCTCTGAAGAAGTCCTTCTACACCCCAGTCTCCAAACTCTGATCTCTGTAACAGTCTTTCTGTACCGCAGTCTCTAACTTCTGCTCTCTGTAAGATCTTTCTGCACTCCAGTTTCCAAACTCTGTTCTCTGTAACATTTCTTCTCCACCCAAGTCTCCAAACTCTGCTCTCTGAAACGGTCCTTCTGCACACCAGTCTCCATCCTAGGCTTTCTGTATCAGTCCTTCAGCACCACAGTCTCCAAACTCTGCTCTCTGTTACAGTCCTTCTGCACCTCAGTCTCCAAACTCTGCTCTCTGTTACAGTCCTTCTGCACCTCAGTCTCCAAACTCTGCTCTCTGAAAAAGTCCTTCTGGACCCTAGTCTCCAACCTCTGCTCTCTGTAACAGTCCATCTAAACTGCAGTCTCCATCCTCTGCTCTAGTTAAGATTCATTCTGGACACATGTGTCCAACCTCTGCTTTCTGTATCAGTCCTTCTGCACCCCAGTCTCCAAACTCTGCTCTTTGTAACAGTCCTTCTGCATCTCAGTCTCAAACATCTTCTTTTTGTAACAGTCTTTCTCTACCCCAGTCTCCAAACTCTGCTCTCTGCAAGAGTTCTTCTACACCCCAGTCTTCAACCTCTGCTCTGTGTAACAGTCCTTCTGCAACCCAGTGTCAAGACTCTGCTCTCTGCAACAGTCCTTCTGCATCCCAGGCTCCAACATCTGCTCTCTGCAACCATCCTTCTGCACTCAAGTCTCCAAAATCTGCTCTCTGCAATGATCCTTCTGCACACCAGTCTCCAAACTCTGCTCTCTGTAACAGCCCTTCTGCACCCAGTCTCCAACCTCTCCTCTCTGTAACAGGCCTTCTGCAACCCAATCTCCAAACTCTGCTCTCTGTATCAGTCCTTCTGCACCCCAGTCTCCAAACTCTGCTCTCTGTAACAGTCCTTCTGCACCTCAGTCTCCAAATTCTGCTCTCTGCAACAGTCCTTCTGCACCCATGTCTCCAACCTCTGCTCTCTGCAACAGTCCTTCTACACACCAGTCTTCAAACTCTGCTCTTTGTAACAGT
Organism: Ictidomys tridecemlineatus; assembly: GCF_052094955.1. NCBI lineage: Eukaryota > Metazoa > Chordata > Mammalia > Rodentia > Sciuridae > Ictidomys > Ictidomys tridecemlineatus. The sequence continues at coordinate 21,844 of NW_027523845.1, read as the reverse complement.
CCTTCTGCACACCAGTCTCCAATCTCTGATCTCTGTAACAATCCTTCTGCACCCCAGTCTCCCACCTCTGCTTTCTGTATCATGATTTTTCACCCCAGTCTCCAAAGTCTGCTATGTGTAACAGTCTTTGTGCATCTCAGTCTCCAAACTCTGCTCTCTGCAACAGTCCTTCTGCACCCCAGAATCCAAACTCTGCTCTCTGCGAAATTTTATCTACACCCCAGTTTCCAAACTGTGCTCTCTATAACTGTCCTTCTGCACCCAAGTCTCCCACCTCTTCTCTCTGTTATGATTCTTCTACACCCCAGTCTCCACTTTGTTCTCTGCAATGATTCCTCTACAACTAAGTCTCCAACTTTTGCTCTCTTCCTTGATCCTTCTGCACCCCACTCTCCAACCTCTGCTCTTTGGATGATCCTTCTGAAAAGAAGTCTCCAAACTCTGCTTATTGTAACAGTCCTTGTGCACCCCAGTCTCCAAACTGTGCTCTCTGTAAAAGTCCTTCTGCACCTTAGCCTCCATCTTCTGTTCTCTGCATCATTTCTTCTGCACCTCAGTCTCCAAAACCTTTTCTCTGCAATAGTCCTTCTGCACACCTGTGTCCAAACTCTGCTCTCGGTAACAGTCCTTCTGTACTGCACTCTCCAAACTCTGCTCTCTCTAAAGGTCCTTTTCACCCCAGTCTCCAACCTCTGCTCTCTGCAACAGTCCTTCTACACCCCAGTCTCAAACATCTGGTCTCTGCAACAGTCCTTCTACACGCAAGTCTCCAACCTCTACTCTTTGCAAAGTTCTTTCTGCACCCCAGTCTCCAACGTCTGCTCTCTGCAACAGTCCTTCTGCACCCCAGTCTCCAACCTCTGCTCTCTGAAATGATCCTACTCAACCCCAGTCTCCAAACTCTGATCTCTGCATCAGTCCTTCTGCACCTTATTCTCAAAATTCTGCTCTCTGTAAGATCCTTCTGCACCCCTGTATCCAAACTCTGTTCTCTGTAACAGTTCTTCTGCACCCACATGTCCAACCTCTGCTCTCTGTAACAGGACTTTGGCACCCCAGTCTCCAAACTCTGCTCTCTGCAACATTCCTCTGGCACCCTAGTTGTCACGACCCCCTTGCCCGCAAGGAAGACGCGACTCAGAAATCTTCTTTCAGCAGTTTATTCAGGCCCTTGATATTCTTCTAATAATTCTTCTAATCTCCCTCGGATGCCCCTCCCAGCCTTAATAAAGCACCGCAAACCCCAATGCGAAGCTGCCACGTGGACCCTTCTCACAGGGTGCTAGAAATCAACACGCCAACTCTCTCTGATAAGGAGTTGACAATACGCCAACTCTCTCTGATATGGAGTTGTCCTTCACAGACCACAGCAGAGCCAGCGCCATCATGTAATGGCGACCACAGTCCGCAGGAACGGCTCACCACAGCTCTCCCTTTTTGTTTCACTAAGACAATACAGGCGAGAGTAGAGGTCCTATCCCACTGTGCAGAAGTGGCTGCATAGTATGGTCCAGCCCTAGGGGGCGCCTTTCTCAGATCTGACACCATATCAGCCGACGCCTTTTTTCGTGGGGCGGGGCAGAGACACGTCAAACCCGCATGCAATAGGACATGCTTCCCTTGAGGTCCCTCTTCTCAATGGATCACTCAAGTGCAGTGCCTTGCCTCGCATTCTGTATCGTGAGGATGGTGAGTAAGAGGGAATAGCTGAGGTTGAACTGTGGCTGTCTAGAAGTACAACTACAAACAAGTTGGCAGCACCCTGAAAGAAAGGCACAGACTTTAAAGTGATAGATAAAGACCAGAGTGGAAACCCTTCTGCGTGCAATGGCAACAAGACCTGCAGAGTGCAAGGGCTTTCCAGCACTAAAAGAAAGACAAAAGAAGGACATGTCAAACCCAGTGCAATGTTAGAATAACTTAGGGTGCAATGACCATGTCAAAGGCACTAGTGTAGAAACCCATCTGCGTGCAATGGTAGCAAGACCGACAGAGTGTAAGGGCTTTCTGACACTAAGAGAATAATGAGGAAAGACATGTCAATCCCAGTGCAATGTTATAATAACTTGGGGTGCAATGACCATGTCAAAGATTTACTGTTTAAGATGCGCAAGACAGACTTGAGGTGAGTTGCCAGTTCCTAAAGCAGCAAGAGCTTGTATGATCATAGCCTTACCTTGAGCACTACGAGCTTTAAGGCGACAGAGAAACCACAAACAGAGGAACATACCAAAACAACACACTTCATCAAAAATGCCTACTCCCACCCACTCCTAAAAAAAAGAAAAGGCAGAAGATATCCAATTGGTGAATTGACCCAGAGTCACGGGATCGACACGGGTACTATTCAAGACAGCTATCTGGGTTAGTTGAGACTGGATCATGTCTTCCGCTTCCATGGACAAATTCCCGGCCAGATATCCACCAATGATGTGGAAAGCATTCCTGGAATCATTAAATCTGACAGAGGTTATACATAAATGTGCACGTTGGTTAATGCAGCCTAAAAGTACTAGGTCAGCCAATTCCTCTACCTGAGCTTGAAGAAAATCTATTCTTTGGTTGGCAGCTAAAATCCCTGACAAAATATGTTGATTAATTGCATTTTGCGATTCAAGTATAGTGGACATTTGTTGAACAACTTGATTAATGGTGGCAGCAGTTTGTACTTGACTGGCCATGGCTACTCCGGCCGTAACTGCTGCAGCAGCAGATGCCGCCATGGCTGTCACTATAGCTGCTGTGATTCCAAAATCTCTGCAGACTCTAAGTAGCTCTACAATAGGAAAGTTATCTGGATCCGCAGTGAATGGGATTGGGACAAAAGTTGGAATTTTCATAATCACTGCTACAGTCCAAAAACTATTCCAACACTCAGATAAGAAACAGGTAATATTAGAACAATCCAGCATCCCCGATGAGGTGTTATTAGCTAAAAGGAACAGGAACAGGGATTGGATACAGACCATTGCAGGAGGCAATGTGGCACTATGTAACAGAGAGTTGAATGAAACAGATGTAAGCCTATTACCTCGTTTACTCTCCTTAGTAGTGCCAGAAACATTAGCCAGCCAACTTTTGGCTCCTAGTAATTGAGCCAATGCAGAAATATCAGCTGAAGCCCCCTTCTCATTGGAAATGAGCCATTGAAACCAGGACCAACCTGTTCCTGTAGAGGAGTTGGCATTGTTGTTAAAGTTATAAACATATCTCTTAAGAGGGGGGGGAAAGGAGAAACCTTTAGCAACTTGATGTTTCTCCCAAGAATGATCCTGACAAGGCATAAATGTTGGGGAAAAACCAAAATTAGGGGTACAGTAAGGAGAGGCCTTGAAATGAGTGGCATTGCAAGTACTATTAGAAGAAGGAGGCATTGGGATTAGTACCCCGGAGATAATAGCTAAAGTAGTTATGTTTAAAACAGAGCTATTTGCTGGGGTCCCTGAGCCTGATTGCTTCCCTGAAACTACTTGGCTCAATACAGCACTGAGAATGCTCCCTGAGACTCGACTGGACCGCAATGGGTCCTCCCAGTTAGTCAAATTTTTGGTCTTAAGGCTAATACAATTAGTGTTCCCAAGGCTGAAACAAAAAACTCCTGTGAGATTAACTTGAGACTGGTTAAAAATATTTTCCATGTCCCCTCTAGGAGAGGTACAAGGAGCAGACATCTCACATGAGGTAGAAAAAAGAGTGGGGAGGACACTAGAATTACTATGAACTGGCATTGGCATTGGCCATGCCTGTGCCACTGCCCACCACTGCATTGGTGTCATCTGTACCGTTGGCACCAGCATCAGAGCCAGAGCACTCATCAGAATGAAGCTCCTCATCATGGAACTGTTGTGGCACCTCCTGCTGTTGGTTAGTAGATCTCGAGACTCTTCTTGTCAGGCGTTCAGGGATCCACAGCAGCTCCGTGCGATCCTGGGGAAAAACACATACAGATCCTCGTGCACATGTCAGCATGGGGTCAGGTCCGTTCCATTGGCCCGTAAGAACATCCTTCCACTTAACATAGCCAGTCACAGAGGGCTGAGGGGACACATGTCTATCGGCCGCAGAGCGGCCATGAATATCCAAATTCAAAAAATTAATGGTAAAAAGAGCTAAGGACAGGCGTTCTTTAGGAGTGTGGTCAACTCCTATTCCCCCTTTTTGTTTTTCTAAGGTTTCTTTTAAGGTGCGGTGGGCACGTTCAACCATGCCTTGCCCTTGAGGATTGTAAGGCAACCCATTAGCAAGGTGTACTCCCATAGTAGAACAAAAAGATGTAAACTGTCTGCCAGTATAAGCAGGTCCATCATCCGTCTTTAGGGATGCAGGTGCATCCCATGCTGCCCATGCCTCTAAGCAATGAGTAATGACATTATGTGCCTTTTCTCCCGATAAAGCAGAAGCATGAATAATTCCAGAGTATGCGTCAATAAAAACATGTACATATTTGAGGTTACCAAAGACAGGCACGTGAGTTACGTCCATTTGCCAGACAACCAATGGCTTCAATCCTCGTGGGTTTACACCATAAGTAGGAGGATGAAAAATGTGACACAATGGGGACATTGTAATACTATCTGACGAGCATCTGCTTTTGAGATGGAAAAACGTCTGCGCAGTGTCATAGCATTGACATGAAAGTTGTGATGAAACAATTTAGCTTCTTCTAAGGAGGAGGCCAAGCATACCAACTGGCTTCTAGTTGCCGAGTCAGCACAGGCATTACCCTGTGATAACGGGCCAGGAAGAGAGGTATGAGCCGGAATGTGCATTGGATAGTAAGGGGCAGTACGGCTACGGATAAGCCATTGAAGCTGACTAAAGTAAGGAGATACATTATGGGTGTCACTAATAGCTCCTATAGCCTCCAGAATTTTGAGTGCCTGCACCACATAGATGGAGTCCGAAATGAGATTGAAAGGAAAAGAACACTGTTTAAAAACTTCAATGACAATTTGTAGTTCTACCCATTGTGGATTTCCAGGAGCAAATTGATGCTGGACAGGGGGTGAGTCATTAAACATAAGCTCCCATTCCAGACTTAGAGCCATCAGTAAAAATGTTAACAGCCCCCGGAATTGAAGTGGGTGAAGTTACTTTAGGAAAAATGATGGGATGTTCTTTAACAAAATGGAGTAATGGATTAGAAGGGTAATGATTATCAATATCCCCTTGAAACGAGCAACATAGAATGGCCCAGTTGTTTAGAGTAGCACACAAAACATTAATTTGAGCTTTAGAATAGGGTATGATAAGAGAAGAAGGTGCGTGTCCGAAAAATTGAATGCTCTGTTGAATCCCTCTAAGTGCTAACGCTGCAACAGCATCAGGATAGTATTCTAAAGATTTTCCTGGGGATACATGTGGGTGGATCCATAGTAAAGGCCCATCTTGCCACAGTACTCCAGTAGGCTGCCGCATAGTGGCAAGCACACATAACTGGAAAGGTTTATCACTCTGGAGCCTGCATAGAGTAGCATGTTGTATAGCTTCTTCTACTTTTATAAGGGCCGCTCTGGCCTCTTTAGTGAGGGTATGAGGGGAAGTAAGATCTGGATCACCCTTAAGAATAGCATACAAAGGCTGGAGCACGATATTAGTAATGTGTAAATAACCCCTTATCCAATTAATATCTCCCAACAGTTTTTGAAAATCATTTAGAGTTTGGAGATCTTGAGTTCGTATAGTAACCTTTTGTGGTTTTAACATGTCATATCCAATTGTCACTCCCAAATACTGAATAGAATCCCCGGTTTGAACCTTTTCAGGTGCAATATGTAATCTATATTGAGCTAACAACTTCACCAGGTCTTTATAGGCCTCATTAACTGACTCTTGTAATTTGGCTGCCAATAATACATCATCCATATAATGAATAATCTTGATGGAAGGATATTTTTGTCTGAGAGGTGCGAGTGCCTTCCCTACATACATCTGACAAATCGTAGGACTGTTAGACATTCCCTGTGGTAAAACAACCCACTCAAACCTTTGATCAGGTTCCTCGTGATTACACGAGGGAAGGGTGAAGGCAAAACGTTGTGAGTCTTTAGGATGCAAAGGAATAGAAAAGAAACAGTCTTTAATGTCAATACCAATGATTTGCCAGCCCTGAGGAACAGAGGAAAGCAGCGGCAGCCCTCTTTGAATGGGCCCCATAAGTTGCATTTGAGCATTAACTGCTCGTAAATCATGCAGTAGGTGCCACTTCCCTGATTTTTTCTTAATGACAAATATGGGAGTATTCCATGAAGAAGTAGAATGTTGAATGTGGCCCAAGTCAAGTTGTTCTTTAACTAGGTCATGGGCTGCTGCCAATTTATCCGAGGGAAGGGGCCACTGAGGCACCCAAACAGGCTCCTCAGTGAGCCAAGTTATGGGTATTTGAGCCCCAGTGGCCCCTATGAAAAACCCAGACCGAATCTGTCAAGTTTTTGACGACCTTGCACAGGGTGTTTACACCCCTGTAGATGTTTTCCTAGTCCTAGACCTGGCCTATACCCCATATTTTGCATAATCTGTTGAGACATTAGGGAATAGTCATTACTGAAAGTGAACCCCATGTCTTTCATCAGATCACGGCCCCATAAAGAAATAGGTAAATCAAGCACATAAGGTTGAAAGGTACCACTGTGTCCCTTTGGGTCCTTCCAGGACAGATGTCTGCAGCTAATTTGAGGAGCTTGGGCATATCCAAGTCCTCTTAGGGATTGATCAGAAGTCTGTACTGGCCATCCCTTAGACCAGTCTTTAAGGGCTATAATACTACGATCTGCTCCTGTATCCAGCAGTCCCACAATAGATTTACCCTCTATGATTAATTCCAAGGTGGGGCGGTTGCTCATACCCAGTGACAAATAGACACAATTCCCTCCAGTGCTACCAATCTCACTTCCCATCCGTGACCGTGAGTCAGCTGGGAAGCAGTTATGTAAACTAGGCAAAATTAGTAATTGAGCAATTCGATCCCCTGGGGAGATAGACACAATGCCTCTTGGAGCTTCCACCATGACTTTTAGTGTCCCCACAGTATCAGGGCTTATGACTCCGGGAAAAACATGAAGACCTTGTAAAATAGAGGAAGCACGTCCAATCAATAAGCCCACAGTGCCAGGTGGTAAAGGCCCTTTGAACTCAGTTTCCACCAACTGGACTCCCATCTTAGGTGTTAATACGAGTCTGGAGGTGGAACAGAGGTCCAATCCCGCTGCACCTGTAGTGGCTCTCCGCGTCTCATGGGATGGCGTAGAGATGGCCATGTCTCGGGTTCGGGTGTGACATTCTCCAATGCCCCATATATTTGTGGGCCCTGGGGTCGAGGGCCCCTTTGGCCGTTTTTTAGCCCAGTTAAAATAGGCTGCCCATGGATGTCCCTCACTGATCTACACTCTTTTGCCCAATGCTTCCCCTTTTTACATCTTGGACACAACCCCGGTAAACGAGGGCCAATGGAAAAGCCACCATGGGGAGGTCCATTGAAATTCTCTTTTCTGGGACATTCACGCTTGAGATGACCAGGCTGACCACAACGGAAGCATGTTCCGACACCAGAACCACCCCTTTTTGTAATCCGAAGGACAGCAGCTGCAAGACCTGCATTAGTTAAAGGTCCTCCAATCTCTCTACACACCTTCATCCATGCTTCTATGCCTTTACTTTTATAAGGAGTAATTACTGCTTTACATTCTTTGGTGCATTGCTCAAAAACCAATTGCTTGATAAGGGGCATGGCTCTATCAGGATCTCCAAAAATCTTTTCAGCGGCATCCACCATCCTAGCTACAAAATCTGAAAAGGGTTCTGTAGGGCCTTGTATAATTTTAGTCAGGTTACCAGACACCTCTCCTCTATTTGGAAGTGATTTCCATGCCCGAATGCAAATATGATTAATCTGGTCATATGCTTCAAAAGGAAATCCTGTCTGTTGATTAGCAAATCTCCCTTGCCCCAAAAGCATGTTTTTGTCCCAATGGGGGTGTCCTGCTGCATGATTTTGGGCGGCCTGCTCTGCTGCACCCTCTAGCACAAATGCTCTCCAGTCCAAATATTTGCCTGGGGAGACACAAGCCCGAACGAGGCTAGCCCAATCAGAGAAAGTCATGCAGTATCTAGATAGATTCTCTACCTGAGTTAGTGTAAAAGCGGCATCAACCCCATTAGGGCGCACAGACTCCACCAGGGTCTTTACAATTTTTAAATCCAAAAGCTCACGAAATCTTCCCCTATTATCATCCTGAAAAACTGGATAAGCAAGACCCTTCTCAGCGTTAACAGCCCTCCATGTTTGGGCGTGGAAACTTCGTCCCGAAACACCCCCACCATACGGAGGCGGATCGGGAGGCTGTCCTTTCTTGAGCCCTTGCTTATCTCTGTTCCCTGTACCTAAACTCCCTAGTTGCCGAGACAGCGTCTCCAACTCCTCCTCTTCATTATCTTCTACCTCTGACCCACTTTTGCATGGGGGCGTGCGCAGCACAATGAGATCTGGATACAGTCGTCTCTTCCCGTTCTCCACGCCCCGCACACTCCCCTCTTCCTGAGACACTTCGCTCTCTGTTGTTTCTGATTTTTCCTCATGTAATTGTTCTAAAACTTCTTGCCCTTTAACAAGCGCTTCCTGGCATCTGCCATCTGTAAGGCAACTACTGACCATCATCCAGAGGGATATCACCCCGCCCTCTAACATGCCCTGCTCACGAGCAAAATCAAGGTCTTTGCCTAATTTATTCCAGCTGGGTGTAGTGAGGCTGCCCGAAAATGCGAACCACGGTGCAGCTGTACCTACCCTCTGTAAAAATATCTCTAAGGTACTGCATTTCACCTCCAGTCCCTTGGAACGTAAAAGGCCATCTAGGGCCAGAAGAAGTGGACTTGAAGTCACGGCACCCATGACGCAACACAAGAAAACACAGGAAAAGAAAGTGAAAATACACCAAAACAAAATGAAAATACACAGAAAACAAAAACGAAAATACAGAGTGCAATTGCTATAAGATGTAACGCCCTCTCTTTATTTACAGAGGAGCAGTTACCTTTTAACGCTCCCTCTTTATTGACAGAGGAGCCTCCGCTTTTTAACAGCGGGTCCCACCTTACCTGGGACTTACCGGCGCGCCTCCCTGGCTACTTAAAGTTCTGGTTCCTGGTGTTTTCTCCCGGGTCTCGGCACCACTTGTCACGACCCCCTTGCCCGCAAGGAAGACGTGACTCAGAAATCTTCTTTCAGCAGTTTATTCAGGCCCTTGATATTCTTCTAATAATTCTTCTAATCTCCCTCGGATGCCCCTCCCAGCCTTAATAAAGCACTGCGAACCCCAATGCGAAGCTGCCACGTGGACCCTTCTCACAGGGTGCTAGAAATCAACACGCCAATTCTCTCTGATAAGGAGTTGACAATACGTCAACTCTCTCTGATACGGAGTTGTACTTCACAGACCACAGCAGAGCCAGCGCCATCATGTAATGGCGACCACAGTCCACAGGAACGGCTCACCACACCTAGTTACCAACATCTGCTCTCTCTTACACTCCTTCTGCACCCCAGTCTCCAACCTCTAATCTCTGTAACAGTCCTCCTGTACTGCAGAATCAAACCTCTGCTCTCTGTAATGGTCTTTCTGCACCCCAGACTCAAATCTCTGCTTTCTGTGTCAGTCCTTCTGCACTCTAGTCTCCAACCTCTGCTCTCTATAACAGTCCTTCTGCACCTCAGTCTCCAACCTCTGCTCTCTGCAACAGTCCTTGTGCACCACAGACTCCAAAATCCGCTATCTGCAACAGTCTGTCTGCACCCCAGTCTCCAACCTCTGCTCTCTGTAACAATCCTTCTGCACCTCAGTCTCCAAACTCTGTACTCCTCAACGTTACTTCTTAACCTCAGTCTTCAACATCTACTCTCTGTAACAGTCTTTCTGCACCTCATTCTTCAACCTCTGCTCTCTGTAGGATCCTTCTCCAACCCAGTCTCCAAACTCTGCTCTGTGTAACTGTACTTCTTCACCCCAGTTTCCAACCTCTCCTCTCTGCAACAGTCCTTCTGCACACCAGTCTCAAACATCTGCTCTCTGCAACAGTCCTTCTGCAACTCAGTTTAAAACTTTGCTCTCTGCATTGATCCTTCTGCACCTCAGTCTCCTACATCTGCTCTCTGTAAGATTCTTCTAGAACCCAGTCTCCAAACTCTGCTCTCTGTAACGTTCCTTCTGCAGAATAGTTTCCAACCTCTGATCTCTGTAACAGGAATTTTGCAATCCAGTCTCAAAACTCTGCTCTCTGTAATAGGCCTTCAGAACCCCAGTCTCCAACCTCTTCTCTCTGCAATGATTTTTCTCCACCCCAGTCTTCAACCTCTGCTCTCGGCAACAGTCCTTCTGCACCCTAGTCACCAATCTCTGCTCTCTGTAAGATCTTTTTTTTTAATTATTATTGGTCGTTCAAAACATTACATAGGTCTTAATACATCATATTTCACAGTTTGATTCAAGCGGGTTATGAACTCCCAAATTTACCCCGTATACAGATTGCTGTATCACATCAGTTACCCTTCCATTGATTGACATATTGCCTTTCTAGTGTCTGATGTATTCTGCTGTCTGTCCTATTCTCTACTATCCCCCCTTCCCTCCCCTTCCTTCCCCTTTTCTCTCTCTACCCCTTCTACTGTAAATCATTTTTTCCATTTATATTATCTTGTCCTACCCCTCCTTTCCTCTTATATATCATTTTGTATAACCCTGAGGATCACCTTCCGTTTCCATGTGATTTCCCTTCTCACTCCCTTTCCCTCCCACCTCTCATCCCTGTTTAATGGAAATCTTCTCCTCAAGCTCTTCGTACCTACCCTGTCCTTGTTTACTCCCCTTATATCAAAGGGGTGATTTGGTATTTGTTTTTTAAAGATTGACTAGCTTCACTTAGCATAATCTGCTCTAATGCCATCCATTTCCCTCCAAATTCTATGATTTTGTCATTTCTTAATGCAGAGTAATACTCCATTGTGTATAAATGTCACATTTTTTTATCCATTCATCTATTGAAGGGCATCTAGGCTGATTCCATAATCTTGCTATAGTGAATTGTGCTGCTATGAACATCGATGTAAGATCTTCATGCACTCCAGTCTCCAAACTCTGCTCTCTGTAACAATCCGTCTGCACCCAAGTCTTAAACATCTGCTCTCTGCAACAGTTATTCTGCACCTCAGTCTGAAAACTCTGCTCTCTGCAAGGACCCTTCTGCACCCCAGTCTCCTACCTCTGCTCTGTGTAACATTCCTACTGCACCTCAGTCTCACAAGACTACTCTCTCTAAGAAGCTTCTGCAACTTAGTCTTTAAACTCTGCACTCTGTAATAGTCCTGCTGCACAACAGTCCCCAACCTCTGCTCTCTGTAACAGGACTTCTGAAACCCAGTCTCCAACCTCTGCTCTCTGTAACAGGCCTTCTGCACCACAGTCTCCAACCTCTTCTTTCTGCATCGATTCGTCTCCAACCCAGTCACCAACATCTGCTCTCTCCAACAGTCCTTTTGCACCCCAGTCTCCAAACTCTACTCTATCTAAGATCGATTTGAACCCCAGTCTCCAACCTCTGCTCTCTTTAACAGTCCTTCTGCACACCAGTCTCCAAATTCTGCTCTCTGTAACTGTCCTTCTGCACCTCAGTCTGCAAAATCTGCTCTCTGTAACAGTCCATCGGCACCTCAGTCTCTAAAATCTGCTCTCTGTAACACTCCTTCTGTAGGATTTTTCTGAATCCCAGTCACAAAACTCTGATCTCTGTAACATTCTTTCTCCAAACGAGTCTCAAAACTCTGTTCTCTGTAACAGGCCTTCTGCAAGCCAGTTTCCAACCTCTGATTTCTGTAGCCATCCTTCTGCACCTCAGTCTCTAACATCTGCTCTCTGCAACAGTCCTTCTGCATCTTAGTTTGAAAAATCTGCTCTCTGCAACAATCCTTCTGCACCTCAGTCTCCAAAGTCTGCTCTATGTAAGATCCTTCTGCAACATATTCTTTAAAATCTGCTCCCTGTAACACTCTTTCTGCACCTCAGTCTCCAACCTCTGCTCTCTGTAACAGTCCTTCTGAACCCAGTTCTCCAACATCTGCTTTCTGCCACAGTCCTTCTTCACCCCAGTCTCCAAACAATGCTCTCTCCAAAGATCCTTCTGTACCCCAGTCTCCAAACTCTGATCTCTACAACAGTCCTTCTGCACCTCAGTCTCCAACCTCTGCTCTCCGCAACAGTTCTTCTGCACCCCAGTCTCCAAACTCTGCTCTCTGCAACATTCCTACGGCACCCTAGTTCCCAATATTTGCTCTCTTTTACAGTCCTTCTGCACCCCGGTCTCCAACCTCTGCTCTCTGTAACAGTCTTCCTGTACTGCAGAATCCAACCTCTGCTCTCTGTAACAGTCTTTCTGCACCCCAGACTCCAATTTCTGCATTCTGTGTCAGTCCTTCTGCACCCCAGTCTCCAAACTCTGCGCTCTATAACAGTCCTTCTGCACCTCAGTCTCCAACCTCTGCTCTCTGCAACATTTTTTCTGCACCACAGACTCCAAAATACGCTATCTGCAACAGTCCTTCTGCACCCCAGTCTCCAACCTCTACGCTCTATGCTCTGTAACAATCCTTCTGCACCCCAATTTCCAAACTCTGTACTCCTCAACGTTACTTCTGCACCTCAGTCTCCAACACTTTGTAACAGTCTTTCTGCACCTCATTCTTCAACCTCTGTAGGATCCTTCACCAACCCAGTCTCCAAACTCTGCTCTCTGTAACTGTCCTTCTGCACACCAGTATCCAACCTCTGCTCTCTGCACCGATCCTTCTTCACCCCAGTCTCCAACCTCTGCTCTCTGCAACAGTCCTTCTGCACACCAGTCTCCAACATCTTTTCTCTGGAAGAGTCCTTCTGCAACTCAGTCTGAAAACTCTGCTCTCTGCAACAATCCTTCTGCACCTCAGTCTTCTACATCTGCTCTCTGTAAGACCCTACTACATCCCAGTCTCCAAACTGTGCTCTCTGTAACAGTCCTTCTGTAGAATAGTTTCCAACCTCTGCTCTCTGTAACAGGAATTCTGCAACCCAGTCACTAAACTCTGCTCTCTGTAAAAGTCCTACTGCACATCAGTCTCCAACCACTTCTTTCTGTAAGATCCTATTGCACCCCAGTATCCAAACTCTGCTCTCTGTATCATGCCTTCTCTACCCCAGTCTCCAACCTCTGCTCTCTGTAATGGTCTTTCTGCACCGCAGTCTCCAAATTCTGCTTTCCGTATCAGTCCTTCTGCACCCCGGTCTCTAAATTCTGCTCTCTGTAACAGTCATTCTCCACCTCAGAAACCAACCTCTGCTCTCTGCAACAGTCCTACTGCGCCCCAATCTCCAACCTCTGCTCTCTGCATAAGTCCTTCTGCACCTCAGTGTCCAAACACTGCTCTCTGTATGATCGTTCTGAAACCCAGTCTCCAACCTCTGCTATCTGCAATGGTCCTTCTGCACTCCACTCTCTAAACTCTTTTCTCCACAACAGTTATTCTGCACCCCAGTCTCAAAACTTTGCTCCCTGTAACAGTTCTTCTGTACCACAGTATCCAACCTCTGTTCTCTGTAAGTGTTTTTCTGCACCTCAGTCTGCAAACTCTGCTCTCTGCAACAGTCCTCCTGCACCCCAGTCTTCAACCTCTGCTCGCTGCAACAGTCCTTCTGCAGCCCAATCTCGAAATTTGCTCTCTGCAATATTCTTTTTCCACCCCAATCTCCAACCTCTGCTCTCTGTAACCGTCCTTCTGTACTGCTGTCTTCAAACTCTTAACTCTGTAACAGTCCTTCTGCACCCCAGTCTGCCAGTCTCCAACCTCTGCTATATGCAATGGGCCTTCCGCACCCCAGTCTCCAACCTCTGTTCTCTACAACAGTTATTCTGCACCCCAGTCTCTAACATCTACTCTCTGCAACAGTTCTTCTCCACCTCAGTCTCAAACTTTGCTCTCTGCAACAGTTCTTCTGCACCCCAGTCACCAAGCTCTGCTTTCTCTATCAGTCCTTCTGCACCCCAGTCTCCAACCTCTGCTCTTTATAACAGTCCTTCTGTACCTCAGTCTCTATAATATTCCTTCTGCACCTCAGTCTCTAACCTCTGCTCTCTTTAACAGTCCTTCTGTACCTCAGTCTCCAAACTCTGCTCTCCGTAAGATCCTATTGCAACCCAGTCTTTAAAGTCTGCTCTCTGTAACTCTCTTTCTGTACCCCAGTCTCCAAGCACTGCTCTTTGTAATGGGACTTCTGCACCTCAATCTTTAACCTCTGCTCTCTGCAAGGGTCCTTCTGCACCTCAGTCTCCAAACTCTTCTCTGTGTAACAGTGCTTCTGCACCTCAGTCTCCAATCTCTGCTCTCTGTAACATCCTTCTGCAACCCAGTATTAAACCTCTGCTCTGTGTAAGAGTCCATCTACACACCAGTCTTTAAACTCTGCTCTCTGTAACAGGTCTTCTGCACCCCAGTCTCCAACCTCTGTTATCTGTATCAGTCCTTCTTCATTCCAGTCTCCAACCTCTGCTCTCTGCAACAATCCTTCTGCACCCCAGTCTCCAACGTATGCTCGCTGTAAGATCCTTCTGCACACCTGTAACCAACCTCTGCTCTCTTTAACACTCCTCTGTACCACAGTCTCCAATTTCTGCTCTCTGTAAGGGTCCTTCTGCACCTCAGTCTCTGGCTTCTGCTCTCTGCAACACTCCTTCTGCACCACAGTCTCCTATCTTTGCTCTCTGCAACAGTTTCTCTGCACCTCAGTCTTTAACATGTGCTCTCTGTTAAAGTCCTTCTGCACCACAGTCTCCAAACTCTGCTCTCTCTAACCATCCTTCTGAACCCAAGTCTCCGAATTCTGCTCTTTGTAATGATCCTTTTGCACCACAGTCTCCAAAGTCTGCTCTCTGTAACAGTCCTTTTACACCCCAGTCTTGAAACTCTGATTTCTGTAACCGTCATCTGCATCTCAGTCTCCATCCTCTGCTCTATGCAAAGTTCTTCTTCAACCAAGTCTCCAACATCTGCTCTCTGAAAAAGTCCTTCTAAACCCTAGTCTCCAACCTCTGCTCTGTGTAACAGTCCTTGTACAGCCCAGTCTCGATACACTGCTCGCCCCAAGGATCGTTCTGCACCCCAGTCTCCATCCTCTTCTCTCTGCAACTGTCCTTTTGAACCCCAGTCTTCAGCATCTGCTCTCTGCAACAGTCCTTCTATATCCCAGTGTACAACCTCTGCTCTCTGTAACAGTCATTCTAGACACCAATCTCCAAACTCTAATGTCTGTAACAGTCCTTCGACACCCCAGTCTAAAACCTCTGCTCTCTGGAAAAGTTTTTCTGCACCCCAGTCTCCAACGTCTTTTCTCTGTAACTATCCTTCTGCACATCAGTCTCCAAACTCTGCTCTTTGCAAGGGTCCTTCTGCACCTCAGTCTCAAAACTCTACGCTCTTAAACAGTGCTTTTGCACCTCAGTCTCCAATCTCTTCTCTTTGTAAGATCCATCTGCACTCCAGTTTCCAACCTCTGCTCTCTGTAACAGGCCTTGGGCACCCCAGTCTCCAACCTCTGCTCTCTGTATCAGTCCATCTGCACCCCAGTGTCCAACCTCTTCTCACTGCAACGATCCTTCTGCACCCCAGTCTCCAACCTCTGCTCATTTAAACAGTCCTTGTGCAACCCAGTCTCCAACATCTGCTCTCTGCAACAGTTCTTCTGTACCTCAGTCTGAAAAATCTGCTCTCTGCAACAATCTCTCTGCACCCCAGTCTCCAACCTCTGCTCTCTGTAGCAGTCTTTCTGTACCTCTGTCTTCTACCTCTGCTCTCTGTAAGACCCTTCTGAAAACAAGTCTGCAAGCTCTGCTCTCTGTAACAGTCCTTCTACACTCCAGTCCCCAAACTCTGCTCTCTGTAACAGGCCTTCTGCATCCCAGTCTCCAACATCTGCTCTCTCTAAGAGGCCTTCTGCACCCCAGTCTCCAACCTGTACTCTCTGCAACGATCCATCTGCACACCAGTCTCCTACCTCTGCTCTCTAAAACAGTCCTTCTGCACCCCAGTCTCCTACCTCTGCTCTCTCTAAGATTCTTCTGCACACCAGTCTCCAACCCCTGCTCTCTGCAACAGTCCTTCTGGAACCTAGTCTCCAAACTCTGCACTCTGCAACATTTATTCTGCACCCAGTATCAAACATATGCTCTCTCTAAAAGTCTGTCTGCACCCCGGTCTCCAAACTCTGCTCTCTGTAATGATCCTTATGCACCCCAGTCTCAAAAATCCGCTCTCTGTAACTGTCTTTCTGCCCCGCAGTCTCCAAACTCTTTTCTCTGTTGGATCCTTCTGAAACCCAGTCTCCAACGTCTGCTATCTGTAACTGTCTTCTGCACCCCAGTCTTTAACCTCTGCTCTCTGCAACAGTCCTTGTGCACCTCAGTCTTCAAACTCTGCTTTTTGCAACAGTCTTTCTGCACCCAAATCTCCAACCTCTGCTCTCTGCAGCATCCCTTGTGCAACCCAGTTTCCAAACTGTGCTCTCTGTAAAAGTTATTCTGTATCTCAGTCTCCAAACTCTGCTCTCTGTAACGATCCTTCTGCACCCCAGTCTCGAACCTCTGCTCTCTGCAACCACCCTTCTGCACCTCACTCTCCAACCTCTGCTCTCTGCAACGATCCTTCTGCACCCCAGTCTCAAATCTAATCTCGCTGCAACAGTTCTTGTGAACCCCAGTCTCCAATATCTGCTTTTTGCAACAGTTCTTCTGTACCTCAGTCTGAAAACTCTGCCCTCTGTAATACTCCATTTCGAACCCAGTCTCCAACCTCTGCTCTCTGTAACAGTCCTTCTGTATCTCAATCTCGAATCTCTGTTCTGTGCAACAATCCTTCAACACCCCAGTCTCCATACTCTGATCGCCCCAACTATCCTTCTGCACCCCAGTCTCCAAAGTCTGTTTACTACTCAGTTCTTCTGCACCCCAGTCTCCAAACTCTGATCTCTGTAACAGTCCTCTGTACCACAGTCTCCAACCTCTGTTCTCTGTAAGGGTCCTTATGCACCCCAGTATCCAACCTCTGCTCTCTGTATCAGTTGTTTTGAACCACAGTCTCCAAACTCTGCCCTCTGTAACCGTCCTTCTGCACCCCAGTCTTTAAACTCTGCTCTCTGTAACAATCTTTCTGTGCCTCAGTCTCCAACTTCTACTCTCTGCTACAGTCTCTCGGCACCTCACTCTCCAACATCTGCTCTCTGTAAGTTTTTTCTGCAACCCAGTATCCAGACTCTGCCTCCTTTAACAGTCCTTCTGCACCCCTTCTTCAACTTTTTTCTCCGTAACAGACCTTCTGTACCCTCGTCTCCAAAGTCTGTTCTCTATAACAATCCTTCTGCATCCCAGTCTCCAACCTCTGCTCACTGTAACATCCTTCTGCAACCTTTCTAAAAACTCTGCTCTCTGAAACAGTCCTTCTGCACCTCAGTATCCAAACTCTGTTCTTTGCAACACTCCTTCTGAACCTCAGTCGCCAAACTCTACTCTCTGGAACAGTCCTTCTGTACCGAAGTCTCCAAACTCTTCTCTCTGTAACGGTCCTTCTGCACCCCAGTTCCCAACCTCTGCTTTCATATCAGTCCTTCTGCACTGCAGTCTACAACCTCTGCTCTCTGTAACAGTGTTTATGCACCTCATATCCAAACTCTGCTATCTGCAACAGTCCTTATGCACCCCAGTCTACAACCTCTGGTGTCTGCAAATTTCCTTCTGCACCCCAGTCTGCAACGTGTGCTCTGTGTAACAGTGTTCCTTCATCCCAGTCTCCAACTCTGCTTTCTGCAATGATCCTTCTGTACCTCAGTCTTAAACCTCTGCTCTCTGCAACAGTCCTTCTGCACCCCAGTCTAGAAACTCTGTTCTCTGTAACAGTCTTTCTCCACCTCAGTCTTCAACCTCTGGTCTCTGGAAGAGTCCTCTGCACCCCAGTCTCCAACATCAGCTCTCTAAACAGTCCTTCTGCACCACAGTCTCCAACATCTGCTCTCTGCAACAGTCCTTCTGCACCCCAGTGTCCAAACTCTGCTCTCTGCAACGATCCTTCTGAATCCCAGTCTCCAACGTCTGCTCTCTGAAAGATCCTTCTGACCCCAGTTTCCAAACTCTGCTCTCTGTAATATTCCTTCTCCACGCAAGTCTCCAAACTCTGCTTTCTACAACGGTCCTGCTGCACCCCAGTCTGAACCTCTGTACTCTGCAACACTCCTTCTGCTCCCCAGTCTCCAAACTCTGCTCTCTGTAACAGTCCTTCTTTACCGCAGTCTCCAAACTCTGCTCTTCGTAAAGGTCCTTTTGCAAGCCAGTCTCCAACCTCTGCTTTCTTTGTCCTTCCTTCTGTATCTTAGTCTCCAACCTCTGCTCTCTGCAAAAGTCCTTCTGCATTCCATTCTCAATCTTCTGCTCCCTGAAACAGTTCTTCTGGACAACAGTTCTCAACATCTGCTCTCTGAAAAATTTTTTGGGTACCCTAGTCCCCACTATCTGCTCTCTGCAACAGTCCTTCTGTACTGCAGTCTCCAACTTCTGCTCTCTTCAACGAAACTTCTACACCCCAGTCTCCAACATCTGCTCTCTGCTAAAGTCCTTCTGCACCTCAGTCTGAAAATTTTGGTCTCTGAAACAATCTTTCTGCACCCCGACTTTAACATCTGCTCTCTGTTACAGTCCTTCTGCACCTCAGTTTCCAAACTCTGCTCAATGTAAGATCCTTCTGCAACACAGTCTCCGAAATTTGCTCCCCTTAACAGTCCTTCTGCACCTCAGTCTCCAACCTCTGCTCTCTATAAGAGTCGAACTACACCTCAGTCTGAAACCTCTTCTCTCTTCAAGATCCATATGAATTCCAGTCTCCAGACACTGCTCTCTGTAACAGTCCTCCTGCCCCTCAGTCTCCAAACTCTGCAGTTTGTAAGAACCTTCTGCCACTCAGTCCCTAACTATGCTCTCTATAACAGTCCTTCTGTACCCTAGTCTTAAACCTCTGCTCTCTGTAACAGGCCTTCTGCACCCCAATCTCCAACCTCTTCTCTCTGCAACCATCATTCTACACCTCAGTCTCCAACATCTTCTCTCTTTAAGATCCTTCCACGCCCCTTCTTTGAACTCTCCTCTCTGTAAGAGGCCTTCTGCACCCCAGTTCCCAAATTCTGTTCTCTATAACAAGCCTTCTGCACCCCAGTCTCCAACCTCTGCTATCTGCAACAGTCCTTCTGCACCCCAGTCTTCAAAATCGGCTCTCTGCAACAGTCCTTCTGCACCCCAGTTTGATATCTCTGTTCTCTGCAACGACAGCCCTGCACCCCAGTCTCCTTCCTCTGCTCTCTGTAACAGTCCTTCTGAACCTCAGGCTTCTTCCTCTGCTCTCTGTAAGATCCTTCTGCATCAAAGTCTCCAAACTATGCTCTCTGTAACAGTCGTTCTGCACAACAGTCTCCAACCTCTGCTCTCTGTAACAGGACTTCTGCAACCCAGTCTCCAACCTCTGCTCTCTGCAACAGTCTTTCTAAACCCAGTCTCCAAACTCTGCTCTCTGCAACAGTCTTTCTGCACACCAGTCTTCAACTTCTGTTCTCTTTAACAATCCTACTTCACCTCAGTTCTCAAACTCTGACCTCTTCAATGGTCCTTCTGCACCCCAGTCTCTAACCTCTGCTTTATGCAACCATCCTTTTGTACACTTGTCTCAAACCTCTGCTCTCTGAAAAAGTCTTTATGAACCCCAGTCTCCAATATCTGCTTTCTTCAACAGTCCTTCTGCACCTCAGTCTGAAAACTCTGCTATCTGCAATGATCCTTGTGCACCCCAGTCTCCAAACTCTGCTTTCTGTAACAGTCCTTCTTCACCTCAGTCTCCAACTTCTGCTCTCTGCAACAGTTCTTCTGCACCCCAGTCTTTAATATCTACTCTCTGAAACAGTCCTTCTACACCCCTGTCCAAATGCCGAAGAATGAGACCTGAACTATTGCTCACTCTTCAAAAAATCAACTCAAAATGCATTAAAGACCCAGGAACTAGACCAGAAATTATGCAGTTTCTAGGAAAAAACAAAGTGAATAATCCAACCTACAGGCAGAGGCAATGACTTTCTCAATAGGATGCCAAAGCTCAGGAGATAACACAAAAAGTTAGCTAATAGGATGGCATCAAATTGAGAAGGTTCTGCACAGCAAAGGAGACAATTAAAATATTAAGAGAGAACCTACGGAAAGGGAGAAAATCTTTATGAGGGGCTCTTCTAAAAGAGGATGAATATTCAGAATATTAATAAAGAACTCAAAAAACTTAACATCAAACCCACAATTATTAAATAACCCAATCATCAAATAACCCAATTACCAAATGGGAAACTAAATGAACTAAACAGACATGTCCTAGAATAAAATATGTGAGTGGCCAACAAATATATGAAAATACTTGCAATTCAAGACTACCCTGAGATTTCATCTAATATCAGTGACAAATGCAACCACCAAGAATACAAACAGAAATGAGTGTGACAAGGAGACAATTAGAGAAAGGAGCACTCTCACCCTGTTGGGTGGCATGTAAATTAGCACAACCACCACGGAAATCGGGATGGAGGCTCCTCAGGAGTAGCCATGGACCACCCTATGACCCAGCTCTACCTCTGCTTGGTATTTATCACGTCGGATCGAAGTCATCATACTATAATGGCACATACATGCCCATGAACCAGCCGAGGTGACATCAGTGGACGAATGGATAAAGAACATCTGGTATATGCACACTGGAATTTTATTCAGCCATAAAGAAGAACAAAATTATGTCATGCTGTAAGATGGATGTATCTTCAGAACATTAAGGGAAATAAGCAACTCAGAAATTTAAGGGCTGTATGTTTTTCCTCTGTTAAAGCTAGAGGGGGAAAAGAAAGGAACGTTGGGAAGGGAGTCTCATCATGAAAGTTGAAGAAAGTTCACTAGAGTCAAGGCACCAGGGGAGGAGGTGAGGAAAAGGGAAATATTGGAATAATATTGGCCAAAGTTTATGGTTATTTTGTGTGCATGTTCAAATATGTCTCACTAATTTCCACCATTATGGACCACTACAATGCACCAATGAAGTGTGAAATGAAGAGTTTCACATTACATGGGACAGGCACTATTCTAGGAGGGTGCCCATTTTTTCCCATCTATAAATACCACGATCATTTACCACTGTCAAAAATCTCTACAGATTCGAATGTTCTGATCACTGCTCCACCACATGGCCTCTTCTACTTCAGGGTCCCCTTATTCTAACTGAAATCAGGGAGCCAATTTCAATGATGCCATCTGTTAATGTCTTCCCAGGCTGCCAAGAACAGCGGCTGCCGGTTTCACAAGGATCTGGTGCTGCCTTCTGAATGCATGTCCACGAGGCCTTGGTGAAGGCTGGTGCTCCAGGCCCTTCTCCAGATCAAGCTGTGAGGCCAGGGAAGGGGTCACATAACACGCCATCCAACACCTTATTTATTTCTAATCACCATCCTCTCCATTATTCCAGGATCATATTGATCATTGAACTTAAGCAAACACTGAGTCCAGATTTCATTCCATCAACCAAAGAGAGTCTAATAGCCACTTCTTGTGGCTCAGGAAAATCCTTGGCCCTAACATTTCTGGTGATTACGTCCCTGTGACTGCATTCAAGATGATCCAGCAATATGTCCTGACTTCTTTGGTCTAGAAGACTCAAACAAATTATCTTATATATTCTTAAGGCTCCTATTAACAAAATAAGTAAAATATTTACCTT